>NC_142804.1:34650484-34800467 GCF_049724085.1 Artemia sp. Qi Xiang Cuo
CTATTATTGGGAAATCAATTACAGTAAAGAACGATCTCTCGCCCATAATAGCTGATATAAGGTGGTTCCAGGGGTAGCTATCCGGGTTGCAGCGGTAGCTAGCAACCTAGTAAGAGACGATCACGTTCAATGTTAAGAAATATAATAACTCCTAAAAAAAGAGTCAGATCAAAAATTACACCATTAGAACCGCCTTGTCCGAAACCTCTGTATAGGAAACTTTCTGTTCCTTGGCTTGAACACCAAGGGAAATATATTGGCTTGAAAATCTAGAAAAGTGGCAGCTACTACAACATTCTGCCTAAACGGCATATTTTTTTTCTTTCTTTTAAACAGATGGCTTGGCACTGGAACATCGTAGAGAGTTGTTGAATGGCTCATCCGGGTTTCAGCGGTAGCTAGCAACCTAGTAAGAGACAATCACGTCCAATGTTAAGAAAAAAAAAAAAAAACATAGCTCCTAAAAAAAGAGTAAGACCAAAAAAAAAGTACACCATTAGAACCGCCTTGTCCGAAACCCCTATATAGGAAACTTTCTGTCCCTTGGCTTGAACAGCAAGGGAAATATATTCTCTTGAAAATCAAGAAAAGTTGCAGCTGCTACAACAATCTGCCTAAACGGGATATTTTTTTTTCTTCTTTTTTTCTTTTCCACAGATAGCTTGGCACTGAAACATGGTAGAAAGTTGATCAATGGCTCATTTTAAAGGAAATTAATTGGGTTAAAAATCTTTTGTAACAAAAATAAGTTATTTCTAAAAGAGAATAAATTTTTCACTAAAAACTGCATTTTTGATGTCTTTTCATACTGCAGTCTTTTCAAAGATTAATTAAAAACTTTTTCCACAAAATAAGCTTTTCAAAGAAAAGTAAAGAACTTCATTAATCAAAAAATGAGCAAAAATAAAATCAAATAATCTACCAAGCTCGAAACTACCACAAATCAGCATCGATAAATAAATGAAACCCAAAACGAACAGAAATTACAATAAATAACCGAGTCAAACTCAAAACTATCAGAAATTAATATTAGTTGGGCGCAAAACCCCTATGCCTTCCCAAGGCCAGAACAAAATTTGCACTTTACTGAATAAATACAAATGAATGTGCAGCAACCTAGTAAGAGACGATCACGTCCAATGTTAAGAAATATAAAAACCCATAATCCTAAAAAAGAGTCAGATGAAAACAAAGTATACACCGTTAGAACCGCCGTGTCCGAAAACCCTGTATAGGAAACCTTCTGTTATTTCGCTTGAACAGCAAGGGAAATATATTGGCTTGAAAATCTAGAAAAGTGGCAGATATTACATAAACGATCGACACTGTAAATTGGAATGTTGTAAGCATTATCGTTATCATGGTTTTATTTATAGCTGAATTACAAACTAAAAGAAATCGACCGCGGATGGACTTGAACCACCATTAGAGTATAAGATGACACTGTTTTCTTGAACTAGACAGACAACTAGTCAAATCTTCAATAATATCTGAAAAACATCGTTACCTCCTAAACCGTTATTCCCGCCAAAATATTACTTTAGGAACTTGTTTATTTTCAGCTTTTTATAATAAAGAACGAGCTTTTGCCTATACTAAACTTTATACGCCACTTAATTACAGTATAGGTTAGTAATTCCACAGATAGACTGGCACTGGAACATCGTAGAGAGTTGTTTAATGGCTCATTTTAAAGGAAATTAATGGGGTTAAAATTCTTTTGTAATTTAATAATATTATATTAAAAGACGATCATTACAAGAATAAACCATTGCACACATTGGACTTAGTTTGCTGCCTGATTCTTTGAGAGTCGTCTCTTACTACTTCAAAGAAGAAAAAGCAGTAGGCGTTTTCCTGTTTGTAATCAGGGTTTACATAATATTGGTTGTCAAACAGTTTATATTTTACCCAGGGTGATTTAATTTAAAAGACGATTATTCAAAGAACATACCATCGCATATATTGTACTTTGTTAGCTGCCTGATTCCTTGTAAAAGATATTTTTTGTCAAATGAAACTATATTAATTCCTGAAAAATTTAAACTAAATAATTTTATCTAACTACAAAATGCAAATATAATTATGTTGTCTGATCAATAATTTTCATACACCATTAGAACCGCCTTGTCCGAAATTACATTAAAGGACGAACTATAGTTAATAGTGACTGAACTTTTAAAATAGATTTTATTTTTTTCGGGTTGCAGCGGTAGCTAGCAACCTAGTAAGAGTTATATTAAAAGACGATCATTAGAAGAACAATTTATATTCAAGAACGAACTTTAGCCCATAGTAATCCGGGTTAATCCAGGTAAACCTAATAAGAGACGATCACGTCCAATGTTAAGAAATATAAGAACTCATACCTCCTAAAAAAAGAGTCAGATGTAAACAAAAAGTACACCATTAGAACCACGTTGTCCGAAACTCCTATATATGAAACTTTTTGTCCCTTGGCGTGAACAGCAAGGGAAATATATTGGCTTGAAAATCAAGAAAAGTGGCAGCTACTACAGCATTCTGCCTAAACGGCATCTATTCTTTCTTTTTTCTTTATTTTCTTCCAAAGATAGCTTGATACTGGAACATCGTAGAGAGTTGTTCAATGGCTAATTTTAAAGGAAATTAATGGGGTTAAAAACCTTTTGTAATTAAAACAAATAATTTTTAAAATATAATTAATTTTTCTATAAAAAAACTCCCTATTTCATGTTAAAGATTGGTCAATGACGTCATAATCAGAGGTTGTAGCAAGGTCGTCTCTTACTTATTCCAATAATGAAAAAGCCATAGGTTTTTTCCTGTTTATAATTTCACATCAAACAAAGAGCATCTATATTAGAGAGCAACCAACTTAAGTTCATCACATTTTTGTCTTTCTGTCTTTACAAAAAAGATCGATATATTTCATCCTAAATTTTGTCAGTCAAGAGAATCTCATGTAGTAGTTATTAATAGAAGTTTTTTTAACGGCTCATTTTATTATTAGACTTTATTTGAAAAATGTGTAAAAATTGCCCGCAGCAGGAATTGGATTTGCAACCTTTGGAATAGAATTCCAACAGGCTATCCACGTAGGCTCTTAAAGACCCAATGTTAAAATACTTTATGTTATACTTGCTACAGTGGTAGCTAGCAATCCAGGTTGCAGCGGTAGCTAGCAGCTTAGTAGAAGATGATCATCATAGGCAGTGCATTAGCGCTGCCTAAGTAAAGAACGATGTTGGCACAATGTATTATTTATTTTTCCATACCAGGGCACTTGGTATCGAAGGAGTTGTCGTAGAAACTTTGAAAAGGGCTCATTCGATTAAAAATTGTAATGACTAGTGCCCTTCTTAATAGTCGAAAGTTACATAAAAGATCGATAACGTTTATGATAAATGGGGCCTAAGCTACTTTCAGTGGATATAGCTGAAACCGAGTAAAGAACAAACCATGGCACATAGTAACTAAACGTTAAGATAATAAATTCAACTTTTAAATGGAAGTTTGGTACGTGACTCTTTCAATGTTGTCTCTTACTATTCCAAATAAGAAAAAGCCATGGGCTTTTTCCTGTTTGTCACAGTCAGAACCGAAGTCTATCTCATAGTAAGTGATCCAACAGGGAAAAGAAAAGATATAATTCAAGATCGATCGTTACCACAGAGTGTGTTGAACTCAAATCCTTCGGAATCATGTTGAAAGATGATTATTACATAAAGGACCGATATAGTTCATCATAAATGGTATTTGTCAATTAGTTTTTATTTACACTAAAAGACGATCACTGGAATAACATTACATTATAGAATAAACTATAGCCTATAGTAATTGAATATTTGACAATTACCCTACAATTTAATGTCTTGATTCTTTTATTTTATTTTCCTTTTCTTCGTCAAATCTAATTTAGTTTTTGGAATTATTTTCCTCATTATTTCTAACTTTTCTGCAGAGGCTTTATTGCGAAGCTACCGCTACAGCCCGGATAAAGTAAATATAAAAATTTAGCAGCTAGTGGTTTTGATCCACCGACCTCTGGGTTATGAGCCCAACGCGCTTCCTCTGCGCCAAGCTGCTCTTATTTCAATCTATTATAAAACTTGTATATGATGTATCATAAGAATATCTAAGTAAAGAACGATGTTGGCACAAAGTATTATTTATTTTTTTCCGGGTTGCAGCGGTAGCTAGTAGCCTAGTAAGAGACGATCACGTCCAATGTTAAGAAATATAAAAACCCATAACTCCTAAAAAAAAGAGTCAGATCAAAACATTTTTATAGTAAGAAACCAACTCTTGCCCTTAGTAACCAAAGTCTTTTCAAATTACATAATCAATGTCTTCAGATTATGTTTTAAAAATAATTACCACATTTTATAATAAAGAACGAATATCAAGTTATTATAATCATATTGAAAAGGTTACCGTTTACAACTTGTTGAAAAGATACAAAGGGATTATTTTTTCTCGTATATCCATATTTGACGTAATAAGTGAATGCAATATTTATACACGTTTATCTTTGGACAAGAGATTTTTATTTTATTTTTGTTCTCAGTTCAGGATCGCTAAAGTTATTATGTAAACTGCAAAAATATTTATCGAATCGGAGCAATAACTTGAATCTTTTATTTCAAACTACAAAAATGCCTTATTACATTAAAAGACGATCATTGGAATAACAAACAATTGCATACATTGAAATTAGTTAGATACTTGATTGTTTGAGGTTCGTCTCTTACTAATTCAAAGAATAAAAAACCGTAGGGTTTTTCCTGTTTGTAATCTGGGTTGCAGCGGTAGCTAGCAACCTAGTAAGAGACGATCACACCCCATAGTAAAAACTAAAGTAACACATAACTCCTGAATAAATATTCAGATAAAAACAAGAAGTACACTATTAGAACCGCCTTGTTCAAAACTTCTATTTTAGCAAACTTACCGTCCTTTGGCTTGAATAACAAAGAAAATATATTGGCTTGAAAATCAAGAAATTTGACTTTAACCACGATATTCTCCACAAACGGCATCTTTTTTTCTTTCCTCTTTTTCTTCCTCCTGAGCTAGATGGGCACTAGAAAATCATAAAGAGCTGTATAATAGCTCATATTAAAGGAAATTGCTACATTTACTGCCTTTTGTAATTAAAAATAAAATAGTTTTTAAAGTTGAATCAATTTTGTCAAAAAACTGCATTTTTGATGTATTTTCATACTGCAGTCTTTTCAAAGATATTTGAATTTTGAAGCAATAAAACAGTTCATGGTAATGAATTCTATAGTAATAATAGCTACTTGTCTCAATTGTAACCGAAACTCTAAAGAACGAAATTTTGGTACCAATAGATACATCAAAGCAAACATCGATTGGAAATTAAAGAGCTAGTGCCCTTTTTAATAGTCCAAAGTGATTGGAGTGTAACTAGCCCCCTCCCCCCCCATGCCCATCATTACCCCAAATACATCCAATAAAAATTTTGAGATAACCATTTTGTTCAACATAGCTGATTTACAAATAAAAAATAAGTTTTTGAGGAGAACTGTCCCCCACAAACCTCAGGGCAAGAGTTTTAGGTTATGCCCTGGGGGCAAATAAGGTTTTTGTAGAAGGCATTGTTGTAGAAACTTCAAAACAGGCTCATTCGGTTGGAAATTAATGGGCTAGTGCCCGTTTTATTAGTCAAAAATGATTGGAGGGCAACTAGCCCCCCCCTTCGCCAATCATTCCCCCAAACACATCCAATCAAAATTTTGAGTTAGCCATTTTGTTCAGCGTAGTGGATTACCAGATAGAAAATATATTTTGAGGAGGATATTCCCCCACAACCCTCAGGGCAAGGGTTTTAACTTTTGCCCTGGGGGCATATAAGGTTTTTATAGAAGGTGTTGTCGTAGAAACTTCAAAACAGGCCCATTCGATTGGAAATTAAAGGTCTAGTGCCCTTTTTAATAGTCGAAAGTGATTGGAGTGTAACTAGCCCCCCTCCCACCCCCCACGCCGATCATTTCCCCAAACACATCCAATCAAAATTTTGTGATAGCTATTTTGTTCAGCGTAGTTGATTTCCAGTTATAAAATATATTTATGAGGAGAACACTCCCCCACAACCCTTAGGGCAAGGGCTGTAAGTTATACCCTGGAGAAGTACTAGGTTTTTAAATTCAGCGTTGACGTAGAAACTTCAAAAAAAGCTCATTATATCTGAAATTCAATGGGATAAGATTCTTTTTGGTGGTCGAAAGTGATTGGAGCAACAATAGCCCCCCCCCCACGCCCATTATTTTCCCAAACACTTCCAACAAAAAAAGGGCCCGGGGGTAGGCATTGTAAGTTATGCCGTGGGGCATAACTTATTAAAGGGGGTTTATAACTTATGGGAAGGGGTTTTGTATGGGAAGAACACATAGGAAATCTATTATAATTATCCAATTATAAGGTTAAAATACATACTCTGAGATAGATGTAAAATTGCTTTGGCACACAAAATCCTATTAAGGTTAATTCCAAACAGTCGTGATCCCTTTGTGTCGGCAAGTGAAATGGTCTAAACCCCCCTATTGGTGCTATTTTTCAATCCATTCATTGTCGTCAATCGCTGTCCACAAGTTATGCAAGCTGTCTATTGTTCATATATAAGGTTTTTATCAAAGAGGTAGACTTTGAAAAAAGCCTCATTCGATTTAAATTGAAAGTTCTAGATCCATTTTTTAAAGTCAAGAATAATAGGACAGTAAGCCCCCCCCCATGCCAAAAAAAAACTTAAAACTTTTTGCTATAAAAAACGAACAAAAATTAATAATAAAACACTTTCCGAAAAATTAGTTTTTCAAAGAAAAGTAAAGGCCATTTTAAACTTAAGCTCAGGAGATACAAATAGCTGTTAAAATTCAAACTCAAACTGACCAGAAATTACTATTAAAGAATAAATGAAACGAAAACGAACAGAAATTGAATAAACAATCATAGCAAAAAACATACAACAAGTAATAATATAAATGAATAAATAGATCTTAAAGCGAGTAATGCTTAGATTGAATATGAAAATCAAGCTTAAAACGAAAACAAATATTTTGCTATTAAAGTATAAATAAAACTTGAAAAGAAGAGAAATGAAATAACAATCAAAGCGAACAAACATACAATATATATTAAAGTAAATGAATAAATAAATCTTAAAACGTGTGAAACTTAAATTGAATATGCAAATCAAGTTTGAATCGAATAAAAATAACTACAAACAAGAGTTTGGGTATCGCCTCATTGCAGAAGCCTAAAACCTACTGCGTCATTGGCACTTTACTAAAAACGAATTATATTACAAATGTTTTCTTTTGTAGTTAATATTGAAAATAAATATTAAAATTACAGTAAATTTTGAACCGATGAGCTTTTAGCAATTAATATCATTATGCATCAAATATTAAGTTTAATTTATTAGTTCTTTTCAATATTAGTCAAGACAAATATAGCTTCACTACAAAAGTAATTTGGATACTGTCCCCTTCTTTAACTGTAAAAACCTAAAGCCTTCTGCGTCATTGGTGCTTCACTGAAAACAAATTACACGTATATTACAAATTTATTATTTTCCAGTTCTTACAGCATTGAAAAGGAAAATAAAATTACAGTGAAAAAAAAAATCTTGAACTGATGGATCTCTCAACAATTAATATCATTATATATCTAATTTTCAATTTGATATTGTTTATTCTTTCCAAGACTCATATAGTTTTGCCATCTTTTTAACGCTCCCATTTTTTCTAACTAATCATGTTGGTTTGTTATGAAAACATTCTATGGCTTCTAAGCATTTCTAATTGAGAGGAAAATTGCACCTCAAACTTTGTGGAACATGCATTTTCTTGCATGAAACACCAAAACATAATAAAATGTCAAGTTTCGGAGTGTTCCACTACTCACAAGCAAGTGCCATTGGTATTTTTGAATCCGCATGGTCAATTTAGGGGGTGGAAGGTAGGCTAATTCTCGTAGCAGCCCCATTCCGTCGTGGTATGATTCACACTTTCAACACCTGGCGTCCGGACTATCATTTAATCTACCAAGCACACAACTACCCCAAATCAGTATCAGCAAATAAATGAAACCCAAAACGAACAAATATTAAAATAAATATTAGAGTCAAACTCAAAACGAGCATAAATTAATATGATTAGGGTTCAAAACCCCTATAAGTTTACTGAAAAAAAAATGCGCATTGCCAATTTAATATACATATGCTGATATTTATTCCCTATAATCTTAATTAATGAAAGAATTGTTTTCAGTAAAGCGCCAATGACGCAGTAGGTTTTAAGCTTTTGCAGTGAGGCGATACCCAAACTCTTGTTTGTAGTTATTTTTATTCGATTCAAACTTGATTTGCATATTCAATTTAAGTTTCACTCGTTTTAAGATTTATTTATTCATTTACATTAATATATATTGTATGTTTGTTCGCATTGATTGTTATTTAATTTCTGTTCGTTTTAAGTTTCATTTATACTTTAATAGAAAAATATTTGTTTTCACTTTAAGCTTGATTTTCATATTCAATATAAGCATCATTCGCTTTTAGATCTCATTCAATTTCTGTTCGTTTTTGGTTTCATTTATTCTTTAATAGTAATTTCTGGTCAGTTTGAGTTTGAATTTTAACAGGTATTTGAATGTCCTGAGCTTAAGTTTAAAATGGCCTTTACTTTTCTTTGAAAAACTTAGTTTTCGGATTTTTTTTTTAATTAATCAGTAATAAAAATGTATATACAAGCATATCTATGAACAGCGAAGGAAAAGCAATATTTTTCAATTATGGCGGAAACGAACCTGTTAGGGTTATTAGTATATGTCTTTGTAAGATTCCTCCTCAAGAAAAAAGTATTTCTAACTGTGTTTTAAACAGTTCCTTTTAGTTCTACTGAATGTTTGGCAAAAACTACTCTGTGATGTGGAACAAGCTGTCCTGGAAAGTACAAGACAACTACTGAAAAATGCTCTGAAACTAGATCTGACAAGGAAATTATGATGACTGAACTCACCTATAACAACCTGAGTAAACATTAAAAAAATAGGGCAGCAGGTTACTTGGCAATGTCATCCTGATATCTGCAAGCTCTATCCGACGGATATTGCATTATGTCAAATTCTTTTTGAAATCCTTGAAAATAATATAGCATTAAAATTTTCAACAGACAAAATGGTTAAGTTCTACCTTGACGGCTTGGATTATTGTGAAATCAATTACAGGGACACAAGAAAGCATGGGCATTCGTGATACTGTAGCCCAAATTAGGGATGTCAGAGCTTTTTTCGTTCTCTAAGGGCACTAGGTCCACCTTTTCCTGTCTTGACCTGTTTCATTAATAGTGTATATAAGGCTGTATCAAAATATAAGATTATACAACATATTAATCTACTAAAAACTGAGGGTTCGTACAAGGAACTAAGTGATACACTAAAAGACGATCATTGTAATAGCAAACCAAAGCATACATTGGACTTAGTTAGCTACTTGATTGTTCGAGGTTCGTTTCTTACTATTTCAAATAATAAAAAGCTGCAGGCTTTTTCCTGTTTGTTATCATCATTACCAATAATCTGTTAAGGAAACTTAAACCACCGTGACTTGAAGATTTTTTTTAATTACAAAAACACTTAGATAAGACAAGTTCCTTATGTTAAAACAATATAGGCTATAACAGTGTTAAAGAAAAATGTACTTTTTCTTAAAAAGTTAATTATATTTTTAAAATTATCTTTTTAATTTTAAAAGGCACTAGATGTGGCAGTTTCCTCTAAAATGAGCCATTAAACAGTTCTCTACGGTTTTCCAGTGCCCCGCTATCTGAGTTAAAAAAAAGAAAAGAAGATACTATTCATGCAGAATATCGTAGTTGCAGCCACTTTAATTGATTTCTTACATAGAAGATTGATATAATTCATCATAAATGAGACCAGTCAATCCCAAATAAAAGTCATTTTAAAGTCTAGGCAATGAATACATTTTTCAAATCAACGTTCAGTACTTATGGCTTTCTGCCCCACCACGACCAAATCCCCCTGGTCCAAAGAGTGAAGCATAGCATGGAACATGACAGTAAGGCTTCCCTTCTCCCTGAGCATGGCTTCCAGGAGTTGAGCCTTTTTTGAAGTTTGCACGACAACGCCTTCTATAAAAACCGTACATGCCCCCAGGGTATAACAAAACCCTTGCCCTGAGGGTTGTGAGGGAGTGACCTCCTCAAGAATATATTTTCTATCTGGAAATCAACTACGCTGAACATAATGACTATCTCAAAATTTTGATTGGATTTGTTTGGGGGAATGATGGGCATTGGTGAGGGGGGTTAGTTGCCCTACAATCATTTTAGACTATTAAAAAGGGCACTAGCCCTCTGAATTTCTAATCGAATCAGCCTTTTTTGAATTTTCTACGAAAATACCTTAATAAAAACCTTATATGCCCCCAGGGCATAACTTAAAACCCTTGCCCTGAGGGTTGTGGGGGATTGTCCTCCTCAAAAACATGTTTTCTATTGGAAAATCAACTACGCTGAACAAAATGGCTATCTCAAAATTTTGATTGGATGCGTTTGGGGGAATGATAGGCGTTTGGGGATGGCTAGTTGCCCTCCAATCCTTTTTTATTATTAAAAAGGGCACTAGAACTCTCGATTTCCAATCGAATGAGCCCCCTTTGAAGTTTCTACGACGACCTCTTCCACATGAAGTGCCCCTGGGGAAAAAATATAATAATAAAACATTGGAGCCGTATGGCCTTTACTGAAAACTATATGAGTCTTGAACAGTCTTGGAAAGTATAAACAAAATAAAGTTGAATATTAGATATAAAATGATAGTAATTGTTGAAAGATCCAGCAGTTCAAGATTTTTGTTCACTGTAATTTTTATTTTCATTTTCAATGCTTTAAGAACAGGAAAAGAATAAATTTGTAATATAAGAGTAATTCATTTTCAGTGGAGCGCCAATGACGCAGAAGGCTTTAGGTTTTTGCAGTTAAAGAAGTGGGCAGTATCCAAATTTTGTTTGCTGTGAAACTATATTTGTCTTGACCAATCTTGAAAAGAACTAATAAATTAAACTGAATATTTGATGTATAATGATATTAATTGCTGAAAGCTCATCAGTCCAAAATTTTACTGTAATTTTAATATTTATGTTCAATATTAAGTACAAAAGAAAACATTTGTAATATAATTCGTTTTCAGGAAAGCGCCAATGACGCGGTAGGTTTTAGGCTTCTGCAGTGAGGCGATACCCAAACTCTTGTTTGTAGTTATTTTTATTCGATTCAAACTTGATTTGCATATTCAGTTTAAGTTTCACTCGTTTTAAGATTTATTTATTCATTTACATTAATATATATTGTATGTTTGTTCGCATTGATTGTTTATTTAATTTCTGTTCGTTTTAAATTTAATCTATGCTTTAATAGTAAACTATTTTTTTTCGTTTTAAGCTTGATTTTCATATTCAATCTAAGCATTACTCGCTTTAAGATCTATATATTCATTTATATTATTACTTTTTGTATGTTTTTTGCTATGATTGTTTACTTAATTTCTGTTCGTTTTGGGTTTCATTTATTCTTTAATAGTAATTTTTGGTCGTTTTGAGTTTGAATTTTAACAGGTATTCATATCTCCTGATCTTAAGTTTAAAATGGCCTTTACTTTTCTTTGAAATACTTATTTTTCTGAAAGTTTTTTTTAATTAATTTTTGTTCGTTTTGATTGCAAAAAGTTTCAAGTTTTTATTGCATGGAGGGGTTGCTTACTGTCCGATTATTTTTGACTTTAAAAAACGGATCTAGAACTTTCAATTTAAATCGAATGAGGCGTTTTTCAAAGTCTATACGATTACCTCTTTGATAAAAACCTTACATATGAACAATAGACAGCTTGCATATCTTATGGACAGCGATTGGCAAAAATGAATGGATTGAGAAAAATAGCTCCAATAAGGGAGTTTTCACCATTTCACTTGCTGACACAAAGGGATCACGACTGTTTGCAATTGACCTTAATAGGATTTTGTGTGCCAAAACAATTTTACATCTATCACAGAGTATGTATTTTAACCTTATAATTGGATAATTATAATAGATTTACTATGTTTTCTTCCCATACAAACTTTATCTTATTAAACTCTTTGGGGTGGGGGCGGCGTAGTTGGCAGAAGGAAGAAAACTTTAGCGTAGACAGTAGGAGAGGGGGAGGGTGATATTGGAGACTCATCAAATACGGGGCGAAACTTCACTTATCTCCTCCGTTCCCGATTTAGGAGATTAGACAGACTCATTGGGCTGTAGAATGTTGGACCGTTTGAGTTGTGGAAGACGTTAAACTACTCAAAATAATTTATATTTTCAGTTATTGCAGGATTGATTTCATAGATTGTGGAATGGTGAGCCCCCTGGCCCATCATTTGGGTGATCCTCAACTCACAATATGCAATTTTGATTAATTGTTCCGCGTTATGTGCATATACTATTCTATATATGTTATTTTGAGTTATACTTTTATCGCATTGCGTTCATTTTTAAGGCTTGAGACAAAAACTGAAACCTTAGCGGAGACAGTGGTGGGGGTAAGTCTCCCCCTCATATGCATAATTGAGCAGCCACAGAGAAAGTAATACAAATGAAATTAATCTGTCTTTTGAAAATGTCTTTTTTCAAAAGACACGAACAAAATCGTCTAAAAGAACCTGAAGTGCTATCTCTGACATTTCCGTTGATTCATTATTCCCGTTACTTTTAGATGGAAAATTTAGAATATTATCGAATGGGTTTAGTCATCCCCTCCCTGAGTAATTCACATTTTGGAAAACCCACCCCTGGGAAATTCCTCCCCCCTCAAAGAACATTTTCTTTTCCTGCTGATAATTTTCCCGCGTTAAATTCCACCCAGCAGAAATTTCCCAGCCGTGGAATATGCTCTCCCAAACATATTCCCCTCAGATAATTTCGGATATTCATAAAAATGGAAGCTGAAATTTCTACTCAACTTTTTAGGTCAGAAGCAATGCTATAGCGTTACCTAAGTAAAGAGCCATAAGGGTTCAATGAATTAATACTTATTTATTTTTCAAGGGGCACTTTATGTGGAAGAGGTGGCTGCATAAACTTTGGAACGGGGTTCATTAAATTACAAATTAAAATTTATAGTGCCCTTACACCAGGGGTGGATCCAGGATTTTTTAGGGGGGGGGGGCGACAATAAAGGTTATTTGATTAGCATGCATGGGGAGCAACTTTATTTGACGCAATCGTGCGGTAATTAAGTAAATTACACTACTTTAGACTACTTAAGGGAGGCGCCTCCTCGCCCCTCCCCTGCATCCGCCACTGCCTTACACTCTATGTTTCTTTCCTTGTTAGGGAGGAGAGCAGATGCCTAATAGGTGTGTGTTAATACCAAAACATTCTTACTCTCATTGGGCCTTCAGGTGTAAACAGAATTAGTTCAAAGGGAGGGGTAGGGGAAAAGGGCGTGGGGGGGGGGGTATTTGCCCTTCGATTGATTTTGAATCGTAAGAGCTGGACTAGAACTTCCAATCAAATAAGCCCTCTCTGAAGTTTATACGAGAATCCCTTCCTGCCCCCGGGCCCTGGGGGGTTTTGTCGACGCCAGAGTTTCGTTACTTAACCTTTCAACTATTTTTAACAAAATTTTTATCTGATGCATTTAGGACGTGGAGGAGGGGGCTAGTTACCCTCCAATCTCTTTTGAGTCTTAAAAAGTGAACAAGAACTTTCAATTTCCAATCAAATGAGCCCTCTCTAAAGTTTATACAAGGAACTAAGTGATACACTAAAAGACGATCATTGGAATAGCAAACCAAAGCATACATTAGACTTAGTTAGCTACTTGATTGTTCGAGGTTCGTTTCTTACTATTTAAAAGAATAAAAAGCCGCAGGCTTTTTCCTGTTTGTTATCATCATTACCAATAATCTGTTCAGGAAACTTAAACCACCGTGACTTGAAGATTTTTTTTAATTACAAAAACGCTTAGATAAGACAAGTTCCTGATGTTAAAATAATATAAGCTGTATCAATGTTAAAGAAAAATGCAGTTTTTCTTAAAAAGTTAATTATATTTTTAAAATTATTCTTTTTTAATTTTAAAAGGCACTAGATGTGGCAGTTTCCTTTAAAATGAGCCATTAACAGTTCTCTAAGGTTTTCCAGTGCCCCGCTATCTGAGGAAAAAAAGAGAAAAGAAGATACTATTCATGCAAAATATCGTAGTTGCAGCCACTTTTCTTGATTTTTTACATAGAAGATCGATATAATTCATCATAAATAGGATCAGTCAATCCCGTATAAAAGTCATTTTAAAGTCTAGGCAATGAATACATTTTTCAAATCAACGTTCAGTACTTATGGCTTTCTGCCCCACCACGACCAAATCCCCCTGGTCCAAAGAGTGAAGCATAGCATGGAACATGACAGTAAGGCTTCCCTTCTCTTTGGGCATGGCTTCCAGGAGTTAGCACTTTATTGCATTTTTCACATCTCAAACACTGCCTATGCCATTCTTTATTAAGCGAAACTTTCCTTTCAGCAAAATACACAGGTTTATTACAACGCGGACAATTTGGCATCTTCAATATTATATATGTATTGCTCAACAATGACGAGTTAATGTCACGCGTCGAGTAGCAAGAACCTAACAAAAACAGATCTAATTTTAAAATTTTCGGGAATGTTTCTAGTTTGAAATAAAAATTAAAAATTATGTCTCGGACATCATAAATATTTTTGCAGTTTATATCATGAACTGAAAACAAAGATAAAATAAAAAACTGAATTTCTTTTCTACGGAAATATAGCAAAAAAGATACGCGCTTTAGAAGTTCATCCAAAAAAAGTTTGTTGACAGATTTTATATAAAACCACTTTTACATCTGAAAAAGAATCATTACTAATTTTGTGTGTAAATTTAATTGTAGAAGTTTCTGTGTCTGGTGTTGGATCACCAGAATTATTATTGATTCTATTAAATATAATTTATAAAAAAAAAACTTTGGGGGGGGGGGGTCAAAGCTGGAGCCAATTTTTCCAAATAAAGTGAAAATGACAGAGAAAACTGAAAAACGAGGCATATAGTAATGAAAAAGGTAAAGATCATGGTTGCAGCGGCCGCTGCAACCTAGTAAATAGCGAACAACAGCCCATAGTAACCAAAAGTTAATAAGCGCGTTTTGAATAAAACTGTCTTGAGAAAGAAATTGCCATCTGACTCTGAATCAGGAATGGTAACTATTGTTTTGGTTAATCTTAAAAGTAAAAGTTCATTGTGAAAAGAAATTTATGGTGATTTCGAAAAAGAGCCTGAAACCCCTCGAAAATGGTGCCAGATCAAAATAAAAGTGTACCATTGGAATCAGCATTACATTTAGTTTTCAGTTGAGAATCGCTAAAGTTATGAACTTCAAAAATATTTATGGTACCTGAGTATAATAAGGAACGAACTGTAGCCCATAGTAACTGAAGTATTAAATCAAACAGTTTTTGGTCATAATAAAGGGTTGTGTAATGGCTCATTTTAAATGAAACTGCTGTATATAGAAACATTTTGTAATTAACAAAAATAATTATTATTATAATACTATAGAAAAATGATTTTTTTTAAAGGAAATAAAGCACAATGTTATAGAGACTAAGCCCTTTAGGAGTCGAGCCAAGAAAAGTTTGATTCCAGGAGACAAGCAGATATTAATAACTTTTGCTACTACAGAGCTTTAGAAAAATGCAGTTTTTCTTAAAAACATAATTTTGTTTTGAAATTATTTTTGTTAATTATGAAAGGTTTTTAAATACATAAATTTCCTTTCATCTCAACAAAATTTATCTCACAAGATTAAGAAATTATGTACAAATAGGTCAAAACCTATTTGTACATAATTTCTTAATCTTGTGAAATAATTCTTTGCTGTAAATATGTTTTCTCGTCACACTAGTAGTATTGTATTTATAGATCCGACGACGGCTTCGAATACCTTCCGGACATTTAAAAAAAGACCATTAATTTTTGGGGGTTTTAACAAAAACATTATTAGCTAACTGAAACGGGAATAATCTCTGAAAATTTTAAATATTATAATTTTATTTAACTACAAACTGCAAAAATATTTATGATGTCGGAGCAGTAATTTTAATTTTTTAATTCAAACCAGAAAAATACCTGAAAATTTTAAAATTAGTAGGGTTTTTCTTTCATTTAAAGTGACTCGTTACGCCACTTTTTAAAGCAAAGAATTAACTTCCAGCCCATAGTAACTATAACTAAAATAAGATTATAATTTAAGACTCATTTTATCCGGGTTGCAGCGGTAGCTAGTGACCTAGTAAGAGACTATCACGTCCAATGTTAAGAAGTATAAAAACCCATAACTCCTAAACAAAAATCAAAACAAAAAGTACACCATTAGAACCGCCTTGTCCGAAACCCCTATATAGCAAACTCTCTGTTCCTTGGCTTCAACAGAAAGGGAAATATTTTGGCTTGAAAATCAAGAAAAGTGACAGCTACTGCAGCATTTTGCCTAAACGGCATCTTTTTTTCTTCCACAGATAGCTTGGTACTGGAACATCGTAGAGAGTTATAGAGTAATACAAAAACCCTTTGTAGTTAAATTCAATTATTTTTTAAATCAGAATCAGTTTTTTACGAAAACTGCAAATTTCATGTTAATGATTGATCAATGACGGCATAATCGTAGGTTTTGCGAGGTCGTCTCTTACTAACTCAAGCCCAAAGAAGCTGAACCCTGTGGTTCTTTCATATTATCTTCATTATTTTAGCTAGGATGTAAATAAAACGCGTTTCTTTTTTAAAATTTAAATTATATTAAAAGACGATCAGTGGAATAACAAACCATAGCATACATTGGAATTAGTTAACTAATTGATTGTTTGAGGTCGTATCTTACTATTTCTAAGAAGATTGCATAAAGGACCGATATTGCTCATCATAAATGGTGTTTGTTAATGGTGAGGGCTGTGGGGAGTTGTCATCCTTAATGACCTAATTTCCAGACCTTAAAACTACACTATAAAAATGGCTGTCTCAAAATTTTGATTGGATGTGTTTGGGGAAAAGGTGGGCGTGAGAGGGGGGTTAGTTGTCCCCAAATCACTTTCGACTATTTAAAGGGCACTAGCCCTTTGAATTTCCAATCCAATGAGCCTTTTTTAAAGTTTCTAAGACACCGCCTTCTATAAAAACCTTATATACCCCCAGGGTATAACTTAAAACCCTTGCCTTGGGGGTTGTGGGGGAGTGTCCTTCTCAAAAACATACTTTCTATTTGAAATCAACTCCGCGGAACAAAATGGCTATCTCGCAATTTTGAGTTGCTGTGTTTGGGGAAATGATAGAAGTAGGGGGGCTAGTTGCCCTCCAATCACTTTTGACTATTAAAAAGGGCACTAGCCCTTTGAATTTCCAATTGAATGAGCCTGTTTTGAAGTTTGCACGACAACGCCTTCTATAAAAACCGTACATGCCCCCAGGGTATAACAAAACCCTTGCCCTGAGGGTTGTGAGGGAGTGACCTCCTCAAGAATATATTTTCTATCTGGAAATCAACTACGCTGAACAAAATGGCTATCTCAAAATTTTGATTGGATTTGTTTGGGGGAATGATGGGCGTAGGTGAGGGGGGTTAGTTGCCCTCCAATCATTTTCGACTATTAAAAAGGGCACTAGCCCTATGAATTTCTAATCGAATGAGCCTTTTTTGAATTTTCTACGAAAATACCTTAATAAAAACCTTATATACCCCAGGGCATAACTTAAAACCCTTGCCCTGAGGGTTGTGGGGGATTGTCCTCCTCAAAAACATGTTTTCTATTGGAAAATTAACTACGCTGAACAAAATGGCTATCTCAAAATTTTGATTGGATGTGTTTGGGGGAATGATAGGCGTTTGGGGATGGCTAGTTGCCCTCCAATCCTTTTTTATTATTAAAAAGGGCACTAGAACTCTCGATTTCCAATCGAATGAGCCCCCTTTGAAGTTTCTACGACGACCTCTTCCACATGAAGTGCCCCTGGGGAAAAAAATATAATAATAAAACATTGGAGCCGTATGGCCTTTACTGAAAACTATATGAGTCTTGAACAGTCTTGGAAAGTATAAACAAAATAAAGTTGAATATTAGATATAAAATGATAGTAATTGTTGAAAGATCCAGCAGTTCAAGATTTTTGTTCACTGTAATTTTTATTTTCATTTTCAATGCTTTAAGAACAGGAAAAGAATAAATTTGTAATATAAGAGTAATTCATTTTCATTGGAGCGCCAATGACGCAGAAGGCTTTAGGTTTTTGCAGTTAAAGAAGTGGGCAGTATCCAAATTTTGTTTGCTGTGAAACTATATTTGTCTTGACCAATCTTGAAAAGAACTAATAAATTAAACTGAATATTTGATGTATAATGATATTAATTGCTGAAAGCTCATCAGTCCAAAATTTTACTGTAATTTTAATATTTATGTTCAATATTAAGTACAAAAGAAAACATTTGTAATATAATTCGTTTTCAGGAAAGCGCCAATGACGCGGTAGGTTTTAGACTTTTGCAGTGAGGTGATACCCAAACTCTTGTTTGTAGTTACTTTTATTTGATTCAAACTTGATTTGCATTTTCAGTTTAAGTTTCACTCGTTTTAAGACTTATTTATTCATTTTCATTAATATATATTGTATGTTTGTTCGTATTGATTGTTTATTTAATTTCTGTTCGTTTTAAGTTTAATCTATGCTTTAATAGCAAACTATTTTTTTTCGTTTTAAGCTTGATTTTCATATTCAATCTAAGCATTACTCGCTTTAAGATCTATATATTCATTTATATTATTACTTTTTGTATGTTTTTTGCTATGATTGTTTACTTAATTTCTGTTCGTTTTGGGTTTCATTTATTCTTTAATAGTAATTTTTGGTCGTTTTGAGTTTGAATTTTAACAGGTATTCATATCTCCTGATCTTAAGTTTAAAATGGCCTTTACTTTTCTTTGAAATACTTATTTTTCTGAAAGTTTTTTTTAATTAATTTTTGTTCGTTTTGATTGCAAAAAGTTTCAAGTTTTTATTGCATGGAGGGGTTGCTTACTGTCCGATTATTTTTGACTTTAAAAAACGGATCTAGAACTTTCAATTTAAATCGAATGAGGCGTTTTTCAAAGTCTATACGATTACCTCTTTGATAAAAACCTTACATATGAACAATAGACAGCTTGCATATCTTATGGACAGCGATTGGCAAAAATGAATGGATTGAGAAAAATAGCTCCAATAAGGGAGTTTTCACCATTTCACTTGCTGACACAAAGAGATCACGACTGTTTGCAATTGACCTTAATAGGATTTTGTGTGCCAAAACAATTTTACATCTATCACAGAGTATGTATTTTAACCTTATAATTGGATAATTATAATATATTTACTATGTTTTCTTCCCATAAAAAATTTATCTTATTAAACTATTGGGGGGGGGGGCGGCGTAGTTGGCAGAAGGAAGAAAACTTTAGCGTAGACAGTAGGAGAGGGGGAGGGTGATCTTGGAGACTCATCAAATACGGGGTGAAACTTCACTTATCTCCTCCGTTCCCGATTTAGGAGATTAGACAGACTCATTGGGCTGTAGAATGTTGGACCGTTTGAGTTGTGGAAGACGTTAAACTACTCAAAATAATTTATATTTTCAGTTATTGCAGGATTGATTTCATAGATTGTGGAATGGTGAGGCCCCTGGCCCATCATTTGGGTGAGCCTCAACTCACAATATGCAATTTTGATTAATTGTTCCGCGTTATGTGCATATACTATTCTATATATGTTATTTTGAGTTATACTTTTATCGCATTGCGTTCATTTTTAAGGCTTGAGACAAAAACTGAAACCTTAGCGGAGACAGTGGTGGGGGTAAGTCTCCCCCTCATATGCATAATTGAGCAGCCACAGAGAAAGTAATACAAATGAAATTAATCTGTCTTTTGAAAATGTCTTTTTTCAAAAGACACGAACAAAATCGTCTAAAAGAACCTGAAGTGCTATCTCTGACATTTCCGTTGATTCATTATTCCCGTTACTTTTAGATGGAAAATTTAGAATATTATCGAATGGGTTTAGTCATCCCCTCCCTGAGTAATTCACATTTTGGAAAACCCACCCCTGGGAAATTCCTCCCCCCTCAAAGAACATTTTCTTTTCCTGCTGATAATTTTCCCGCGTTAAATTCCACCCAGCAGAAATTTCCCAGCCGTGGAATATGCTCTCCCAAACATATTCCCCTCAGATAATTTCGGATATTCATAAAAATGGAAGCTGAAATTTCTACTCAACTTTTTAGGTCAGAAGCAATGCTATAGCGTTACCTAAGTAAAGAGCCATAAGGGTTCAATGAATTAATACTTATTTATTTTTCAAGGGGCACTTTATGTGGAAGGGGTGGTTGCATAAACTTTGGAACGGGGTTCATTGAATTAAAAATTAAAATTTATAGTGCCCTTACACCAGGGGTGGATCCAGGATTTTTTAGGGGGGGGGGTGCAAAATAGGTTGATATGATAAACTTGCGTTAGGAGCAAGTTTAATTAACGCAAACTTGCGTTAATTAAGTAAATTACATTACTTTAGACTACGTTAGGGGGGCGCCCCCTCGCCCCTCCCCTGCATCCGCCACTGCCTTACACTCTATGTTTCTTTCCTTGTTAGGGAGGAGAGCAGATGCCTAATAGGTGTGTGTTAATACCAAAACATTCTAACTCTCATTGGGCCTTCAGGTATAAACAGAATTAGTTCAAAGGAAGGGGTAGGGGAAAAGGGCGTGGGGGGGGGGGTATTTGCCCTTCGATTGATTTTGAATCGTAAGAGCTGGACTAGAACTTCCAACTTCCAATCAAATAAGCCCTCTCTGAAGTTTATACGAGAATCCCTTCCTGCCCCCGGGCCCGGGGGGGTTTTGTCGACGCCAGAGTTTCGTTACTTAACCTTTCAACTATTTTTAACAAAATTTTTATCTGATGCATTTAGGACGTGGAGGAGGGGGGCTAGTTACCCTCCAATCTCTTTTGAGTCTTAAAAAGTGAACAAGAACTTTCAATTTCCAATCAAATGAGCCCTCTCTAAAGTTTATACGAGTATTCCTTCCATAGAAAATAAAATGAAGGATTCGGAGAATCCTCAGCTTACAGCCCTTTTCCTGAGGGTTGTGGGAGATTATCCATCTCCAAAGTTCTCTCGTCCAAGACAAAAGACTTTGTTGAAATTACCAGATGTATCAAAATGTGTATGAGATATGTTTGGGGGAAAGACGGTTATGAGAGGGGGGTTAGTTGTCCTTCCTTTAATCACGAATATTGTAAGTGGCACTAGTTATTTCAAATTGAGCCCAAATAAGCCCGTTTTGAAGCTTCTATAACACTGCTTTCCTTAAAAACCTTATATGCTCCCAGGGCATAAATTAAAACCCTTGCCCTGAGCTTTGTGGGGGAGTATCCTCCTCAAAGACATATTTTCTATCTGAAAATCAACTACACTGAACAAAATGGCTATCTCAAAATTTCTATTGGATGTGTTTGGGGGAATGAGGGGGGTGGGGGAGGGGGGCTAGTTGCCCTCCAATCACTTTCGATTATTAAAAGGGGCACTAGCCCTTTGAATTTCCAATGGAATGAGCCTTTTTCGATGTTTCTACGACAACACCTTCTACAAAAACCTTATATGCCCCCAGGGCATATATTAAAACCCATGCCCTGAGGGTATGTGGGCGATTGTCCTCCTCAAAAACATATTTTCTATCTGCAAATCAACTACGCTGAACACAATGGCTATCACAAAATTTTGAGTGGTTGTGATTGAGGGTATGATGGGTGTGGGGGTGGGGGGCAAGTGGCCCTCCAATCGCTTTCCCCTAATTAAAAGAGCACAAGCCCTTGGAATTTCTAATCGAAGGAGCCTTTTTTGAAGTTTCTACGATAACGCTTTCTACAAAAAGCTAATGAGCCCCAAGGGCATAACTTAAACCCCTTGGCCTGAAGGTCGTGGGGGAGTGTCCTCCTCAAAAACATATTTTCTATCTGGAAATCAACTACGTTGAACAAAATGGCTATCTTAAATTTTTGATTGGATGTGTTTTGGGAAATGATTGGCGTGGGGGGGGGCTAGTTGCCCTCCAATAATTTTTACTATTAAAAAGGGCACTAGAACTCTCGATTTCCAATCGAATGAGCCCCCTATGAAGTTTCTACGACGACCCCTTCCATATGAAGTGCCTCTGGGAAAAAAAATAATCAGAGGCAACGCTGTAGCGTTGCCTATAGTAAAGGCCATACGGCTCCAATGTTTAATTATTTATTAAATAAAAAAAAACAAGTCTTTTAAACTGAAAGTAAGGAGCGACATTAAAACTTAAAACGAACAGAAATTATTCCTTATATGAAAGGGGCTGTCCCCTCCTCATCGCCTCGCTCTGTACGCTAAAGTTTTTTATTGTTTTAAAAAATAACGTTGTGAGACAGAGTCAAACTTTAGCGTAAAGAGCGAGGCGTTGAGGAGGGGACAGCCCCTTTCATAAACAGAATAATTTCTGTTTGTTTTAAGTTTTAATGTCGCTCCTTACTTTCAGTTTAAAAAACTTGTTTTTTTTATTTAATTTCTGATCCTTTTTTAGTTAATGCAGCTTTTATTTTGGCTCACCGTCATTGAATAAGTAAACAAAATTTGCATAAAATTTTACTTTTCTTTTGCTAAATGGATGTCTCTAAATTTGGTTATGACGTAATT
Source organism: Artemia sp. Qi Xiang Cuo (assembly GCF_049724085.1). NCBI lineage: Eukaryota > Metazoa > Arthropoda > Branchiopoda > Anostraca > Artemiidae > Artemia > Artemia sp. Qi Xiang Cuo. The sequence goes on from NC_142804.1 coordinate 34,673,297, forward strand.
TACAAATTAACTTACGTAACTAACTTCTATATTCGTATATTTTTCTTCTGGCAAAAAATACAAAGTTGCAGATTTTTGCAGATATGAGCTTGAAACCTATTTAATAGGGTTTTCTGATACGTTGAATCTGACGGTGTGATTTTCATTAAAATTCTTTCACTTGTAGGGGATGTTTCCCCCCTCTTTAAAAAATCGGGTAAATTTTCTCAGGCTCGTAGCATTTGATGAGTTATACTAAACTTAATAAAATTTATATATTTAGAATCAGCATTATAAACACATTCTTTTGATACATTTATTGACATCAAAATTCCGTTTTTAAAAGTTTCGATTACTATTGAGCCGTATCGCTTGTTCTTTTTTTGTTTTTTTTTATTACGTATATGTTATTACGTTTATGAGGGGGTTCTCCTCTAAGTCAATACCACGCTCTTCACGTAAAAAGTAAAAAACAAATTTGATTCACAAACCCCTGAATCACAAAGGCCGTTTAATTAGAATAGATAGCTCTTTTGAAAGCACTAAAAAAAACTGTAGCGTAAAGAGCGAGGTAATGACTTGGGGGAGACCCCCCTCATATACGTTATAATTTCTGTTCGTTTTAAGTTCTAATGTTGCATCTTACTTTCAGTTGAAAAAACTTGTTTTTTTAATTTAATTTCTGATCGTTTTTAAAATAATGCTTGGAAATCCAGCGCCCCCTTCATAGAAATGTCCCTTACCCCAAAGAAACATCCTCCACGGAAAGATTCCCCAGAGTAACTCTGTCCTCTAGCCCCCCCCCCTCCAGAAAAAATTCCTTCCTGAAAATGTCTGTATACTCCCCAATAACCAATAGATAATGCTGGCAAGTCCAGCGCCCCCTTCATGGCAATTTCCCATCCCCCATGAAAACTTCCTTCATGGACAGATCCTCCAAAATAACCCCCGAACCACACCCCCCCCCACCACCAGAAAAAACCCTCCTGAAAACTTCTGTATACTTCCCAATAACCAATACTATATGTTAACATTGAGTAAAGTTCATAACTTTTAGCCCTCCCCCTGGGGACTTCGGGGGATTAAGTCATCCTAAAAGACATATTTATCATATTTTCGACCATGCTGAACAAAATGGATATCTCAAAATTTTGATCGGATGACTTTGAGAAAAAAATAAGCGTGGGAGGAGGCCTAGTTGCCTTCCAATTTTTTTGGTCACTTAAAAAGGGCACTAGAACTTTTAGTTTCCGTTCTAATGAGCCCTCCCACAATATTCTAGGAACACTGGGTCAATACGATCACCCCTGGGGAAAAAAAACAAATAAACACGCATCCGTGATCTTTCTTCTGGCAAAAAATGCAAAATTCCACATTTTTGTTGATAGGAGCTTGAAACGTCTACAGTAAGGTTCTCTGATACGCTAAATATGATGGTGTGGTTTTCATTAAGATTATATGACTTTTAGGGGGTCTTTCCCCCTTTTTTTGAAAATCAGCCAAATTTTCTCAGGCGCGTAACTTTTGATGGATAGCACTAAACTTGATGAAACATACATATTTGAAATCAGCATTAAAATCTGATTCTTTTGATGTTATCTATTGGTATCAAAAACCCTTTTTCTAGAGTTTCGGTTACCATTGAGCCGGGTCGCTCCTTACTTACAGTTCGTTACCACGAACTGTTTGATTATTATTATTTTTTTTTCCCAGAGGCACTTCATATGGAAGGGGTCGTCGTAGAAACTTCAAAGGAGGATCATTCGATTGGAAATCGAGAGTTCTAGTGCCCTTTTTAATAGTCAAAAATGATTGGAGGGTAACTAGCCCCCCCCCCCGCGACGCCCACCATTCCCCCAAACACATCCAATCAAAATTTTGAGATAGCCATTTTGTTCAGCATAGTTTATTTCCAGATAGAAAATATATTTTGAGGAGGACACTCCCCCACAACCCTCAGGGCAAGGGTTTTAAGTTATGCCCTGGGGGCATATAAGGTTCTTATAGAAGGCGTTGTCGTAGAAACTTCAAAACAGGCTCATTCGATTGGAAATTAAAGAGCTAGTGCCCTTTTTAATAGTCGAAAGTGATTGGAGTGTAACTATCCCCCCTCCCCCCCCCACCCCCAACATTTCCCCAATCACATCAAATAGAAATTTTGAGAAATCCATTTTCTTCATCGTAATTGGGTTCCTGATATAAAGTGTGTTTTTAAAGAGGGTACTCCCCCACAACCCTCAGGTGAAGGGTTTTAAGTTATGTCCTGGGGGCGTATAAAGTTATTACAGAGTGCGTTGTCCTAGAAACTTCAAAACATGCTCATTCGATTGGAAATTAAAGCGCTTGTGCCCTTTTTAATAGTCGAAAATGATTGGAGGGAACCAGCCCCCCCCCATGCCCATCATTCCCCCGAAAACATCCAACCAAAATTTTGAGATAGCCGTTTTGTTTAGCATAGTTGATTTCCAGATAGAAAATATATTTTTGAGGAGGATGCTCCCCCACAAGCCTCAGGACAAGGGTTTTAAGTTATGCCCTGGGGGCATATAAGGTTTTTATAGAAGGCGTTGTCCCAGAAACTTCAAAACATGCTCATTCGATTGGAAATTAAAGGGCTAGTGCCCTTTTTAATAGTCGAAAGTTATTGGAGTGTAACTAGCCCCTTCCACCCCCCCCCCCACGCCCATCAGTTCCCCAAACATATCCAATCAAAATTTTCAGATAGCCATTTTGTTCAGCATAGTTGATTTCCAGATAGAAAATATATTTTTGAGGAGGACACTCCCCCACAACCCTCAGGGCAAGGGTTTTAAATTATGCCCTGGGGGCATATAAGGTTTTTATAAAAGGCATTGTTGTAGAAACTTTAAAACAGGCTCATTCGATTGGAAATTCAAAGGGCTAGTGCCCTTTTTAATAGTCGAAAGTGTTTAGATGGCAACTAGCCCCCCCCACGCCCATAATTTCCCCCTACATATCCAAACCGAAGTTTGTGGTAGCCAGTTTGCTCAGCATCGTTGATTTCCAGATAGAAAATATGTTTTGGATGAGGACACTCCCCCACAACCTTCATGGCAAGGGTTTTAATATATGCCCAGGGGCATATAAGGTTTTTATAGAAGGTGTTGTCGTAGAAACTTCAAAAAAGGCTCATTCGATTGGAAATTCAAAGGGATAGTGCCCTTTTTAATAGTCGAAAATGATTGGAGGGCAACCAGCCCCCCCCATGCCCATCATTCCCCCGAACACATCCAACCAAAATTTTGAGATAGCCATTTTATTCAACATAGTTGATTTCCAGATAGAAAATATATTTTTGAGGAGGATACTCCCCCACAACCCTCAGGACAAGGGTTTTAAGTTATGCCCTGGGGGCATATAAGGTTTTTATATAAAGGGTTACCATAGAAACTTCAAAACAGGCTCGTTCGACTTGAAATTCAAAGGAATAGTGCCCTTTTAAACATTTAAAAGTTCTTGGAGGGCAACTAGCCCCCCCCCACGCCCATCCTTCCCCCAAACACATCCAATCAAAACTATGAGATAGCCATTTTGTTCAGCGTAGTTGATTTTCAGATAGAAAACATGTTTTTGAGGAGGACACTTCCCCACAACTCTCAGGGCAAGGGTTTGAAGCTATGACCTGGGGGCATATAAGGTTTTTATAAAAGGTTTGGTCGTGGAAACATCAAAATATGCTTTCTTGATTGGAAATTAAAGGGTTAACTCCCTTTTTGATAGTCAAAAATGAATGGAGGGCAACAAGCCCCCCCTCCCACGCCACTCCTTTCCCCAATGACATCCAAACAAACTTTTTAGATAGCCTTTTTGTTCGGTGTAGTTGATTTCCAGATAGAAAGTATGTTTTTGAGGAGGAAACTCCCCCACAACCCTCAGGGCAAGGGTTATAAGTTATGCCCTGGGGGCATATAAGGTTTTTATAGAAGGCGTTGTCATAGAAACTTCAAAACAGGCACATTCAATTGGAAATTCAAAGGGCTAGTGCCCTTTTTAATAGTCAAAAGTGATTGGAGGGCAGCTAGCCTCCCCCCCCCCACACCCATCATTCCCCCAAACCCATCCAATCAAAATTTTTAGATAGAAATTTTGTTCAGTGTAGTTGATTTCCAGGTATAAAGTATTTTTGATGAGGACACTGCCCCACAAAACTTAGTGCAAGGGTTTTAAATTATGACCTAGGGGCTTATAGGGTTTTGATAGAAGGAGGTGTCTTAGAAACTTGAAAAAAGGCTCATTCGATTGGAAATTCCGAGGGATAGTGCCCTTTGTAATAGTCAAAAGTGATTTGAGGGCAACTCACCCCCTTCTCACGCCCACCTTTTCCCCAAACACATCCAATCAAAATTTTAAGACAGCTATTTTTTTAAACGTAGTTTTAAGTTCTGGAAATTAGGTCTTTGAGGATTACAACTCCCCCAAGGCCCTCAGGTCAAGGGTTGTAATTTAAGGATTCTCCGAATCCTTCATATTATTTCTTATGGAAGGGACGCTCGTATAAACTTTAGAGATGGCTCATTTTATTGATAATTGAAAGTTCTTGTTCACTTTTTAAGAGTCAAAAGAGATTAAAGGGCAACTAGCCCCTCTCCCTTCTCCAAGCCCTAAATACATCAGATAAAAATTTTGAGATATACATTTTGTTAAAATAGTTCAAAGTTCTGATAACAAAAAACTCTGGTGTCGACACAGCCCAGGGGTAGGCGTTGTAACTTTTTTCCTGGGGCATAACTTATTAAGGGGGGTTTATAACTCATGGGAAGGGGTTTTGTATGGGAAGAACACATAGGAAATCTATTATAATAATCCAATTATAAGGTTAAAATACATACTCTGTGATAGATGGAAAATTGCTTTGGCACACAAATTCCTATTAAGGTCAATTCCAAACAGTCGTGATCCCTTTGTGTCAGCAAGTAAAATGGTCTAAACCCCCTTATTGGAACTATTTTTTGAATCCATTCATTGTTTTCAATCGCTGTCCACAAGTTATGCCAGCTGTCTATTGTTCATATATAAGGTTTTTATCAAAGAGGTAATCGTATAGACTTTGAAAAAAAGCCTCATTTGATTTAAATTGAAAGTTCTAGATCCGTTTTTTAAAGTCAAGAATAATCGGACAGTAAGCACCCTCTCCCCATGCCATAAAAACTTGAAACTTGTTGCAATCAAAAACGAACAAAAATTAATTTAAAAAACTTTCCGAAAAATAAGTTTTTCAAAAAAAGTAAAGGCCATTTTAAACTTAAGCTCAGGAGATACAAATACCTGTTCAAATTCAAACTCAAAACGACCAGAAATTACTATTATAGAATAAATGAAGCCCAAAGCTAACAGAAATTAAATAAACAATCATAGCAAAAAACATACAACAAGTAATAATATAAATGAATAAATAGATCTTAAAGCGAGTAATGCTTGGATTGAATATAAAAATCAAACTTAAAACGAAAACAAATATTTTGCTATTGAAGTATAAATGAAGCTTAAAACGAACAGAAATTAAATAAACAATCAATGCAAACAAATATACAATATGTATTAATGTAAATGAATAAATAAATCTTAAGACGAGTGAAATTTAAATTGAATATGCAAATCAAGTTTGAATCGAATAAAAATAACTAGAAACAAGAGTTTGGGTATCGTCTCACTGCAGAAGCCTAAAACCTACTGCGTCATTGGCGCTTTACTGAAAACGAATTATATTACAAATGTTTTCTTTTGTACTTAATATTGAAAATAAATAATAAATTACAGTAAAATTTTGAACTGATGAGCTTTTAGCAATTAATATCATTATGCATAAAATATTCAGTTTAATTTGTTAGTTCTTTTCAAGATTGGTCAAGACAAATATAGTTTCACTACAAGCAAAATTTGGATACTGCCCCCTTCTTTAACTGTAAAAACCTAAAGGCTTCTGCGTCATTGGTGCTTCACTGAAAATGAATTACTCGTATATTACAAATTTATGATTTTTCAGTTCTTACAGCATTGAAAATGAAAATAAAAATCACAGTGAAAAAAATCTTGAACTGATGGATTCTTCAACAATTAATATCATTATATACCTAATATTCAATTTGATTTTGTTTATACTTTCCAAGACTGTTCAAGAATCATATAATTTTGCCATTTTTTTTTAACTCTGCCATTTTTTGTAACTAATCGTGTTAGTTTGTTATGAAAACATTCTATGGCTTCTAGGCATTTCTATTTGAGCAGAAAACTGCACCTCAAACTTTGTGGAACATGCATTTTCTTGCATGAAACACCAAAATATAATAAAATGTCAAGTTTCGGAGTGTTCCACCAATGGCAAGCGAGTGCCATTGGTATTTTTTGAATCTGCAAGGTCAATTTAGGGGGTGGAGGGTAGGCTAATTCTCGTAGCAGCCCCATTCCGTCGTGGTATGGTTCACATTTTCAACACCTGGCGTCCGGATTATCATATAATCTACCAAGCATACAACTACCCCCAAGTCAGTATCAATAAATAAATGAAACCCAAAACGAACAAAAATTGAAATAAATATTAGAGTCAAACTCAAAACGAGAGTAAATTAATGTGAGTAGGATTCAAAACCCCTTTGCTTTCTAAAAGCCAGAATATAATTTGTACTTTACTAAAAAAAAATTCAAATGAGTTTACTGAAAAAAAATGTGCATTGTCAATTTAATATACATATGCTGATATTTATTCCCTAGAATCTTCATTAATTTTTATTTCTTAAAGTTACAAAAGTGAAAATATCTCAAAGAATTGTTTTCAGTAAAGCGCCAATGACGCAGTAGGTTTTAGGCTTCTGCAGTGAGACGATACCCAAACTCTTGTTTTTAGTTATTTTTATTCGACTCAAACTTGATTTGCATATTCAAAATAAGTTTCACTCGTTTTAAGATTTATTTATTCATTTACATTAATATATACTGTATGTTTGTTCGCATTGATTGTTTATTTAATTTCTGTTCGTTTTAAGTTTCATTTATACTTTAATAGCAAAAAATTGTTTTCGTTTTAACCTTGATTTTCATATTCAATCTAAGCATTGCTCGCTTTAAGATCTATTTATTCATTCATATTATACTTGTTGTATGTTTTTTGCTATGATTGTTTATTTAATTTCTGGTTATTTTTGGTTTAATTTGTTCTTTAACAATATTTTCCAGTGGTTTTGAGTTTAAATTTGATAAAGTATTTGTTTCTGCTGAGGCTAGGTTTAAATTGGGCTTTACTTTTAATCGCTAGTCTTATTTGTCGGAAAGTTTTTTTAAATTGATTGTATTAAAAAATTGAAGCCGTATGACCTTTACAATAGGCAACGCTATAGCGCTGCCCCTGATACATCCAATCAAAATTTTAAGATAGCCATTTTCTTCAACTTAGTAAAAAAGTTCTGAAAATTAGGTATTTTAGGATGACCCCCTCTCCCTCCCCCCCAAAGCCCTCAGGGCAAGGGTTGTGAGTTACGCCCTGGGGGCATATAAAGTTTTTATAGAAAGCATTGTCGTAGAAACTTCAAAAAGGGCTCATTCTAAAAGAAATTAAAACGGCTAGTGCCCTTTTTAATAGTCAAAAGTGATTGAAGGGTAACTAACCCCCTCTCACGCCGACCCTTTCCCCAAATAAATTCAATATAATTTTGAGATAACCAGTTTGTTCAACGCAGTTTATATGTCTGGAAATTAGGTCTTTGAGGATGACAACCTCCCCTCCCCCACAACCCTTAGGGCAAGGGTTATAAGTTATACCCTAGGGGCATATAAGGTTTTCATAGAAAGTATTGTCGTAGAAACTTTAAAAAAGGCTCATTTGATTGGAAATTTGGCTTTTAGAATATAAGGTTTTTATAGAAAGTGTTGTCGTAGAAACTTCAAAAGGGCTCATTCGATTGGAAATTGAAAGGGCTAGTGCCTTTTTAATAATCGAAACTGATCGAAGGACAACAAACCTCCCTCTATCGCCCACCATTTCCCCGAACACATTCAAGCAAAATTTGGAAAATTTTGTCAAAAGCAATCGGAGGGCAAATGCCCCCCCCCACCGCGGCCCATCATTTCCCCAAACACTTCCAGTCAAAATTCCTATATATCCATTTTGTTGAACGTAGTTTAAGGGTCCGTAAATTATGTCTTTGACTATGACAACCCCCCTGCCCACAGGTCTCAGGGCTAAGATTGTAAGTTATGTCCCAGGGGTATATAAGGTTTTTATGAAAACGGTGTTGTAAAAATTTCAAAAAGGGATCATTCAATTGGAAATTGAGAAGGCTATTGCCCTTTTTAATAGTCGAAAGTACTCATAGGGAAAATCACCCCCCCCCCTCCACCCATCATTTCCCCAAATATTCACGATCAACATTTTGATATTGCTATTTTGTTCAACTTTGTTGAAAGGTACGGAAATTATGTTTTTGAGGATGACACCCTCCCCACAACCCTCAGAGCAAGGGCTGTAAGTTTTGCCCTGGGGGCATATAAGGTTTTTATAAGAAGTGTTGCCGTAGGAACTTCAAAAGGGCTCATTCGATTGGAAATTGAAAGGGCTAGTGCCTTTTTAATAATCGAAAGTGATTGAAGGCCAACTAACCCCCCTCTATCGCCCACCATTTCCCCGAACACATTCGAGCAAAATTTTAAAAATTTTGTCAAAAGCAATCGGAGGGCGAATGCCCCCCCTCCCCCCGCGGCCCATCATTTCCCCAAACACTTCCAGTCAAAATTCCGATATTGCCATTTTGTAGAACGTAGTTTAAGGGTCAGTAAATTATGTCTTTGACTATGACAACCCCCCCCCCACAGGTCTCAGGGCTAAGATTGTAATTTTGTCCCGGGGGTATATAAGGTTTGTATAAAAAGCGTTGTTGTAAAAATTTCAAAAAGGGATCATTCAATTGAAAATTGAGGGCTATTGCCCTTTTTAATGGTCGAAAGTACTCAGAAGGAGAATCGCCCCCCCCCCCTGTCCATCATTTCCCCAAATATTTACGATCAAAATTTTGATATTGCTATTTTGTTCGACTTTGTTGAAAGGTACGGAAATTATGTCTTTGAGGATGACAACCCTCCCCCATAGCCCTCAGGACAAAGGTCGTAAAATATGCCCTTGGGGCATATATGGTTCTTATAGAAAGTTTTGTCGTAGAAGCTTCAAAACAGGCTCATTCAATTGGAAATTGAGAGTACTAGGTCCCTTTTTATTAGTCAAAAGTGACCAGAGGGAAAATGCCCCGCCCCCCCCCCCACGCCCATCCTTTACCCAAATTTGAGATAGCCATTTTTTTCACGTATTTGAGAGGTTTGGAAATTATGCCTTTGTGGATAACAAATCTCCCCATCCCTCTGGGCAAGGGTTTTAAGTTATGCCCTTGAGGCATATAAGGTTTTTATAGAAAGCATGGTCATATAAACTTTGGATGAGGCTCATTGGATGAGTAATAAGACACTCTAGTTCTCTTTTTAATAGTGAAAGTGATCGGAGGGCAGCTATCCCCCCTTCACACACACACACGTCGTATTGGCCCAAAATGTATCTAAAAGAAATTTTGAGATAGCCATTCTATTCAAATATTCTAAATATCATATAACAAGGCTCTTGTGGTTGAAAGAAACCCCAGATATTAGGGGCAAGGGTTTTAAGTTATGCCCAGGGGTATTTAAGGTTCTTATGAAAGGGATTGTTGTTTAACTTTAGAAGAGGATCAGTCTTTTTCCCTGAAAAAGATTATATCAATATAAAACGAACAGAAATTAATTTAAAAAAAAAATTTTCCACAAAATAAGTTTTTCAAAAAAAAGTAGAGCTCCATTAAACCAAATATGAAGAAAAATAGAATCAATAATCTACCAAGCATACAACTACCACAAATCAGTATCAATAAATAAATGAAACCCAAAACAAGTAGAAATTAAAGTTAATGACAGAGTCAAACTCAGAACGAGCAGAAATTAATATGAGTTGGGTTCTAAGCCCCTATGCTTTCTAAAAGCCAAAATATAATTCGTACTTTAATGAAAAAATTCTTTTAAATGTTTTCATTTTTGTAACTTTAAGAAATCAAAACTTTATTAAGATTTTAAGGTATAAATATCAGCATGTGTATATTAAACTGACAATGCATATTTTTTTCAGTAAATTCATTTGAATTTTTTCAGTAAAGTAAATGATAAAAGTGGTGAAAAAATTGGTCATGCTTGTCTCCAGTGATGAGCTGGCTGAAGAAGCTGAAAAGTCTGGTACAAATGAGACTAATGATTTATTTTCTCTCATGGAAGATGATGATACTGTCAGTGATCAAGAAGTAAATATAGAAACTAGTCTCAAAGCTTAATTCTTCAAATTTTTTCAAGACAAGAGGAGGACCTTTGATTCTTTTAAAGACTATCGGAAAGTTGGAAAACTGTTTAAGAAATTTAATACCCCTCTCCCATCATCTGCACCTGTTGAACGTCTATTTTCCGGTGCCGGAGATGTATTGACTGCAAAAAGAAACCACTTAGAAGATGCTAAGTTTGAGAAGCTTTTGCTACTAAAAGTAAACAAAGATCTCATGACTCCTCATTAAAATAAGAATTTTTTTCAGACATCTTTTCTCGAAGTAGTGGAATATTAAACAGTGCTATTGATCATAGAGCTATGACAACTATTTAGACGAAGTTTTCACGGTTTAAGTTCAGTCTTCATTCACAGATTCTGGCGCCAGATTCCGGACCAATGGAGACCATTCATCTGTTGACGGATCTGTCAATTTTTAAAAAATTACCGGTCTCCATTGGTCCAAATTCTGGAATCTGGCACTCGAATCTTTCAATTAAGGCTAAACTTTAGTCTTTTAAGTAAATGTAATGCATTGCTTACATTGGTGTGATAACCAATGTTACCTCACTACATCTTAATATAGTAAAACAGTCACATAAAGCTAATATTTTGTTCATTTTGACTTCCATATCTTTCTTGACGCGTTGACGCCATCAGTTAAGTATTTTGATTGGTGACGCAGGCAAGAAAATAGAACCGAACTTCATTTTCCTTATTCCTCTTATCACACCAATGTGAACAATGCTTAATGCGGCGTTCAGACGGGCGACATAAGAAAAAAATCTGAAAAAGATAGAAAAGCCTAATTGACACAACAATTGGATATACCATGCTTGTTACGTCACCCATCATGTTGACCCAATGAAGCCGCTATGAAATTCTATACTGGTATAATTTTTCGACAGTTTATATTATTATAATGAATGAGAAGCTAATTTTATGTATTTTTGTTTGCTATAAAAGTTCTAATACGGTTGAAGCTGAGTTGTTGTGGGTGATACTCAGGGGCATACCCAGGATTCTGTTCGGGAGGGTTTTTACCGAAAAAAGTTTTTTCAGGGGTTGGGTTACCAAAAAATACCCTCTCATGAACTTTTTCTAACAGCCTAGAGTAAGATTAGGACATTTTTTAGACGAAAGTGCAAGTCGGACAAGCATTTCGGGGGGTTCAAACCTGGTACCCCCCCCCTCTGGAAACGGCCTTGGTGGTAGTAGAATAGAGTTCCTTTTCACTTCTCCGCTGGAAATAATGGAACAACTAATGTCCCTGACGACCTAGTCATATTCTTTACCATGCAAAAAAAGCCTCAAGCCATGTGCTTTTGTACTTAAGTGCAATTTACTTTGAGTACTTATACTTAATTACAATTTTGTTTTAGTACTTGGTACTTATACTTAAATACTTTTTTGGAGTACTTGATCAAACACTGATCTACGGTAAATTTAATAGAGCACCCAGACGCTTCACTGCTAGTCCCTGTCACCGTAATGGAAGCAACTGGAATCAAAATCGACGGCAGGCCAATTTTACGCCGGCAATTTGAAACTTGAAAAGATGGAAACATACTTTTTTAAGAAATTAATCTGCAAAAAATGGATGTAGCATAGAATCAGCAATAAGTGAGAAATCTTCATGTAAGGTTTGTATTTGCAGTCTGAGGGTTAGCTATGAATTGTGGTCTGACCTTAAACTAGTCTGTCAGCTATTACTGTAACCATGATCAGCTCTACTAAGTTGGTGCTGTTGCTGCAACCATAGGCCTAACTAGAAATGGCTTGTAGAATCAGTAGCACTAATTTGTCCTATTTTATTTGGTATTTTTTTATTGCAATTCATATTATTGACTTACAAATAAAGTAAACATAGGCTACCACTCAATGCATTTTTTATATGCTCTTTCCAAATATAGGCTAATAATAATTTTTATTAGAAATGAATTTTGGTAAATGTTTACCAAATCATATTATTGAGTTACAACTAAAGTGAATATATAACTCAATGCCTTTTTTTTATGCTCTTTACAAGTATAGCCTAATAATCATTTTTGTCAGAAATGAATTTTAACCCCCACCCCTATAGGCTATATACCAATTCAGGGTATATATTTGCACATTAGGGAAGTGGGGTTAAAGTTTAAAATTACCTCCCATTTACACCACAAATAAAATTTATAGAAATAAAAATAAGTTTTGAGCCCAACTTATGTTAATTTCTGCTTGTTTTGAGTTTGACTCAGTTATATGTTGTAATTTCTGTTTGTTTTGGGTTTCATTTATTTATTGATGCTGATTTGTGGTAGTTTCACACTTGGTAGATTACTTGATTTTGGTTTTGCTCATTTTTTGTTTAATGGAGTTCTTTACTTTTCTTTGAAAAGCTTATTTTGTAGAAAAAGTTTTTAAATTAATTTCTGTTCCTTTTATATTGTCATATTATTTTCAGGGAAAAAGAAAATAATACTTTAAATCTTATTGTTTTTTAAGACTTAATAGTTTGGCCTGCTATCTGTATGCTAGAGAAAATTTTTTCAGCAATTCTTAACAACATATACCCTTTTAAAAATCTGGACACCAATAGTAGTGTTTAATTTAGTTTCATAGCTCCTCTAGTTCATCTGAAATGGAAAACTTGATACCATTTGAAAAAAATCTGTTTACTTACTTTGATAGCTTGGATACACTTATGCTATTTTGATTTGGTTAAATTTTAAGAGCAGAAGTAGCCCCAAAAGTTTGAACATAATACCTCAGTCATTCTTGGGATACTGCTGAGATGCCTTATTGGGAATTAGCATTAACACAGTGAATTTTTATTTAATTGTAAGGCAATTTTTAGTTTTTAAACATAATGGGCAAATGAGTGGGTGGGCGTGGGAGGGGAATTAGTTGCCCTCCAATCACTTTCAACTATTAAAAAGCGCATCAGCTCTTTCTATTTTCAATCAAATGAGCCCTTTTCAAAGTTCCTATGACAACTCCTTTGATACAAAGTGCCCTGGTCTAAACAACAACAACAAAAAATAATATATTATACCCACATCAATCTCTACTATAAAAATGTCAAGCCTTCCAATCACTTTCAACTATTAAAAAGGGCACTAGGCCATTCAATTTCCAATTGAATGAGCCCTTTTTGAGTTTCTAAAATGATGCTTTCTATAAACATCGTGTATGCCCCCAGGGCATAAATTACAACCCTTACCCTAAGGACTGTTAGGGCGGTTCTCATCCTCTAAGACCTAATTTCTAAAACTTTCAACTACATTAAACAAAATGGATATCTCAAAATTTGATTGGATGTGTTTGGGTAAATGGTGGGCGTGAGAGGGGTGTTGGTTGCTCTTCAATCACTTTCAACCATTAAAAAAGGCACTAGTCCTTTCAATTTCCAATCAAATGAGCCCTTTTGAAGTTTCTATGACAACGCTTTCAATAAAAACCTTATATGCCCCCAGGGCATAAGTTACAACCCTCATGCCAAGGGCTGGGGGGGGGGGTGGGGTTGTCATCCTCAAAGACCTAATTTCCAGAACTTTCTACTACGTTGAACAAAATGGCTCTGAACATTTTGAGTGGATGTGTTTGGAGGAATGGTGGGATTGAGAGGTGGGTTAGCTACCCTCCAATTACTTTCAACTATTAAAATGGGCACCAGCCTCTCAATTTCCAATTGAATGAGCCCCTTTTGAAGTTTTTGCAACAACTATATCTATAAAAACCTTATATGCCCCCAGGGCATAACTTACAACCTTTGCCCTGGGGGTTCTGGGGGATTTGTCATCCTTAAATACATAATTTCCAGAACTTTGAACTATGTTGAACAAAATGGCTATCTCTATACTTTGATTGAATGTTTTTGGGGAAATGTGGGCATGAGAGGGGGGTTAATTACTCTCCACTCACTTTCAACTATTAAAAAGGGTAATTTCAATTTCATATCAAATGAGCCCTTTTTGAAATTTTTACCACAAATTCCTATATAAACCTTATATGCCCCCAGGGCAAAACTTACAACCCTTACACTGAGGGCTCTGAGCGGGTTATCATCCTAAAAGACCTAATTTCCAGAACTTTCAATTATGTTGAACAAAATGGATATCTCAAAATTTTGATTGGATGTGTTTGGGAAAATGGTGGGTGTGAGAGGGGGTTAGTTGCCATTCAATCACTTTCAACTATTAAAAAGGGCACTAGTCCTTTCAATTCCCAATTGAATGAGCCCTTTTTGAAGTTTCTACAACATCACTTTCTATAAAAACCTTATATAAGATAAGATAATATTTATTTTCCAAAGGCTATTACAAGCTCTAATAGAGTCAAATTTGCTTCATATGTCAAAAAGAAATAGACAAAGCAAAACAAAGAAAAAAATAATACAACAAGAAAAGAAACACCAATCAAGCATAAAAATGTTTGATAAGAATTTAACAAATGGCTAGAATGGAAACAGAAAAATAGAAGAAGAAGGGGTGGGGGATAAAAGAAAATCACAGTCAAGAACAAAAACATTGCCAAAATTGTGTTCAAGGTCAAATACATAAAAAAAAAACAAACTTAAAATCAAGCCAAATTAGTTGTCAAAAGAAAGATTTACAATTAAAAAAAGGAATACAATTAAAGTAAAAAAAAAATTGAAGGTCAGAAAAGAAATTTAACATAAATAAGTATCAACAAAAGGGAAAATAAAAGGGACAAAGATAAAGAGAAAAAAAATGATGCATGATTATTGTGAACATACACAACAGCTAAAATAAGGGATGGAGGAGTTAATTTTGGTACAGAGCATAGTTCAAGGATTATTTAGGTGCGCCAAAATAAAGGGGATAAAACTTTTCCAGAACCTCTCAGTAATGGTATGGATAGGTGAATATGTTGGAATTGCCAAGGAAGCAAAGCGGGAGAGACAGGGTCTAATGGGGTCATGCAAATCAGGAAAGATGTCCTCAGTACAAGGATTAGATATTGCGGATTTAGCAAATTGCAAACAAATTTGTACACTCCTTTCTTTTAATGTGGTAATACCTACGGATTTAAGGAGGAAAGAGTATGGAATTTTGCTCTCTTTGTAGATGATCCTGAGGGAATGCTTTTGGACCAACTCAATTTTGTCACTAAGCTTGCTTGAAAGATGTGAATGCCAGACTGGACATGCATATTCTAATAGCAGCCTGATAAATGATAAATAAACACAGAGGGACTGCATCTTAGGGCAATTAAATTTGTTTAAAATTTTTAACATAGATAATGACAGGTTTGCTTGTTTAACAATATTAGAAACATTTATGTCCCATTTAAGATTATTTGAAATTGTGACACCAAGGAGTTTAACATGTTTCACAAGCATTTTGGGTGGGATAGGGTCAAGGAAAGTGGGAGTGGATTTCCAAAAATGTATTGTCATTATATTTGATTTGGTGGAATTTACTTTCATATTTAGGTTCTTAGCTTCATCCAAAATGTGGGTTAGGATTTCGAGGGGGTCACTTTTAGTATTCCTGTGACATACTTCAAGGATTGACAAGTCATCCACGTATTTCCACCTTTGGGGAAAATCCCTACCAATATCATTAATCATGACTAGAAATAAAAGTTATCCCAATAAGGTTCCTTGAGGAATTCCACAATATATAGGGAGGAGGTTAGAGAAAATATTTTTGTATTTAACAACTTGAGATCTATTTGAAAGAAACGATATAACAATATTTACTAACAGAGGATCAAGTTCAAAGTTAACCAGTAGTGAACGAATTAGGATGGTATGGTCAACCAGGTTGAAAGCTTTTTGGAAATCAACTAAGACAAGGTTCAGCCAAACATTTGGTTTATCAAGGTTACTATCAATGGTATGCATTAAATGCACAAGGTAATGGGTGGTGGAAGTTTTCCTTAAGTTACCAAACTGCTGGGTGTCAATACGCGGACAAATAATATCCCTAAGCCAGTCACAGAGGAAACTTTCATAAAGTTTGGAGAAAACTGAAGTGAGTGTAATGGGGCGAATATTGGCGAAAGTCAGACTGGTGCATTTTTTTGGGACAGGTATTATAAAACCTTGTATCCAGCAACTTAGGAATGAAACAAATTATGTGATGTGGTGGAAAATATTTAATAAAGGATCAGCAGTTTTTTCTGAAAAGGCTTTAATTAAGTCTCCTGGGATGTCCAGGGGATAAATACTTTATTTTTTCCAATGAGATACTTGATTTTCTCAATGACATATATTATTTCATTTTCTCATATGCCTCCAGGGCATGACTTACAACCCTTGCCCTGAGGGCTGTGGGGAGGGGGGGAGGAGTTGTCATCCTGAAAGACCTAATTTCCAAAACTTTCAACTTTGTTGAATAAAATGGCCATCTAAAAATTTTGATTGGATGTGTTTGGGGAAAAGGTGGGCAAGAGAGTGGGGTTAGTTGCCCTCCAATCACTTTCAACAATTAAAAAGGGCACTAGCCCTTTGAATTTCCAATCAAATGAGCCCTTTTTGAAGTTTCTACGACAACACTTTCTATAAAAACCTTATATGCCCCCAGGGCATAACTTACAACCCTTGCTCCAAGGGCTGTGGGGGGGGTGTCATCCTCAAAGACCTAATTTCCAAAACTTTCAACTTTACACAAAATGGCTATCACAAAATTTTGATTGGATGTGCTTGAGGAAAAGGTAGGCATGAGAGGGGGGTTAGTTGCCCTGCAATCACTTTTGACTATTAAAAAGGGCACTAGCCCTTTGAATTTTCAATTGAATGAGCCTTTTTTCAAGTTTCTAGGACAACGCTTTCTATAAAAATTTTATATGCCCCCAGGGCATAACTTACAATCCTTGCCCTGAGGGCTGTGGGGGAGTGTCCTCAAAAACGTAATTTGTATCTGGAAATTAACAATGCTGAACAAAATGGCTAGCTCAAAATTTTGATTGGATGTGTTTCGGGAAATGGTGGGTGTGGAAGGGGTGTAAGTTCCCTTCCAATCACTTTCGACTATTATAAAGGGCACAAGCCACTCCAATTTCCAATTGAATGAGCCCTTTTCAAAGTTTCTATGACAACTTCTTTAATACAAAGTGCCCTGGTCTAAAGGAAAAAAAAATAATAAATAATACATTGTGCCAACATCATTCTTATATGCCCCAGGGGCATATAAGAATGGCCCCCAGAGCCATTCTTATATGTCCTCCTCAAAAATATATTTTCTATCTGGAAATCAACTATGCCAAACTAAGTGGCTATCTCAAAATTTGATTGGATGTGTGTGGGGAAATGGTGGGCATGGAAGGGGTATTAGTTGCCTTCCAATTGCTTTCGACTATTAAAAAGGGCACTAGCCACTCCAATTTCCAATTAAATGAACCCTTTTTGAAGTTTTTACAACAACTCCTTTGATACAAAGTGCCCTGGTATGGAAAAAAATAATACATTCTGCCAACATCGTTCTTTAGTTAGGCAGCGCGACTGCGCTGCTTATGATTTCCTCATGTTCTGGTGTATTCACTGTGATTGGAAATGGGCTTAATTGTGTCACTGATTATCATCTTAAATGCAAGGACAACATCTCTCTTTGTATGGTATGTTTGGGTAGGCAGGTCAAGCTTTTCTAGTTGTTGCTCATAGGAGATTTATTGTTTGGCAAAAGGGAGCTTGGCTGTTCTTCACTGGACCTTCTCAAGTGTCTCCATATCACACCTAAAGTGCAGGTTGGCAACTGACATGACAAACTCAAGATGGGATGAACAAGGGCTGTGTAAGGCTTCTTGATAACTCTTGGTTGGCAACTTGTCACTGAACATTTCAGTGACAAGATCAAACCAAGGACCTTGTCTGCCTTAGCTGCTTGGTTCCAACAGTGAATATGAAATTTAAGCTTATCATCAATGATTACCCCAAGATCACACTCTTCCTTGGCACTCTGAATGGGCATATTGGCTCCTGAAGAGTCAACCATAGGAAAGATATGACAGGGGCTGTTTGGACTGAGATGTAGGATTTTGTATTTGTATGGGTTGAACTTGAGCATCCAGGTTGTTGCCAATAGATAGAGGTTTTTGAGATCTTCTTGCAGAGAAGAGCAATTTTCTGTTGAGGCTGCTGGACCAAAGAGTTTGGAATCATCTGCATACAGTTCCAAGCCATTCTTGACCACCTCAGGAATTTCATTTATGTAACAATGTTGGGTCTAGTTTGGTCCCTTGGGGGACTCCACTTTTAATGTGAACTGGTGTGGAGTAAATGAGGTCACCTCTTTCATCATATACAGCGACAATCTGGAGTCTATCAGATAAGAAGCTGTGGATCCACTGGACAACACCATTCTCTATCTGATATACTGACAGCTTGATCATCAGGTAGCAGTGAGACATTTTATCAAAGGCCTTAGCTTGATCCAGTAGGAACATGTTGACTGCAAAACCCTGCTCCAGTAGATCAGTTATAGATTCATAAGCTAGTATCAGATTTGTTTTGATAGACATGCCTTTCCTGAAGCCATGCTGACCACCAAAAAGAAGGCCATTCTTAGTCATATGCACTATGATTTCAGCATTGACTATCCCTTTGATAAGTTTGACCATAACCAAGGTCATGCTAATGGGTCAATAGTTTCCAGGCTAGGTTTTAGATCCTTTCTTCAATATCAGAGTAATTATGGCTGTCCAGCAATCTGCAGGTAGGCTACTAGTCTGAAGGGGCAGCTTGAATACCAAACAGAGCAGCTTGGATACTATATATGCAAGTTCTTTAAGGAGCCTGGGACGTATACCATCTGGGCCTTTAGCTTGGTTGGGGTCTAGTTTACTCAGCCTTTTCTTAATCTTGTCCATTGTGACGTAATTTTTGGTCTGCTGAGAAGTTGGATGCAAATGTAGTTTTTAATAAATTTGCAATGTGCTCCAGATCTTCCAGATTTTTTCCTTCAGGGTTGAGCAGGAATGGAACAGTTTGTTTTCCATCTGTACCGCCCCCCCCCCCGGGGTACAGCCTTGGAAACAAGAACTAGAGTTACAGTGGCTGTTTTATAAATACCAACTTTTTTAATCTCGCAACCCAAACAGAAAAAAAAAACTGCTTGTAGATTTTTTGCTTGTTTTTACCAACAATATATGCTGTGAAATCTCTATTGAATAAAAGATGAGAATTATTGATGAGCCAAGGTATGCAAGGACTGATTGTTTGAAAACAATATTTGTGTTTTTTTGTCCCTTATCTTCTGAGGCCTTGGCTCAATTTTCCATTTTTTTAAACAAGCCCTTTCTCCTAAGGCCTGCAAATAAAAAAGAACAATGACTCTGAGGTCAGTTCTCATTATTCCCCTTAGAATTAACATAAGAATCAAATAAGATATGAAAACATTGCTAACAATTATGTAGCTGTGAAGGTTATAAGAATTGAAAACCCACTTTGATATTTAAAAGTTATGAAATACAGTTAAATTTCAATGAAACATAAGGATATGAATTAGGTTGTTTTTTTTGGTCATGGTCTGAGGAAAAAGGCATAAGAACTCCTGTATTAAAAAATCACATTAGCAGAAAGAGAAGAGGGCTTAGGTGGAAGGCTGCAGGTTATTTTGAAAAGAAATCATGACTGATGTTGACTAATAGAGCCACACAAAACACCTATTGGTTATTGGGTCAAAAAATATTGCATTTTGTCTTTAATTTCTGAAGAACATTTAAATGTTTAGTTCAAAAATTTGTGAATTAAATGAACTTTTCAAGATAATTCGCCTAGAATATTAGAATAACTCCTAAGCCAAAGTGTTAATAATCTCTTTCATGAAATAGACCAAAATTCAGAAGACATCTCACTCACTGCACCCATCATCACCTTGCTCAACATTGGCTTGGAGTCCTTTGATAACTCTGACAGATTTCTGGTGCTTAAAAAAGTTGGATTTAAAGTTTTGGCATTAGGAACCAGGAAAGGACTATGAGTTTCATGAAGTAGATAAGTGGAATGTCAAGGGGATAGTGTTAAACATTGTTGTTTTTAAAGTACATGATTCCAAACTATTCATGGTTGGTGTTCAGCCCTTCAAAAAGGTGCATTCTGTTAACACTGCCTCCTATTTACCAAACTTTAGACCAGTAAAGGCTCACATCAGATGTTTGTTTGGTTAGTTTTGAAGCTGTATACTTAGCTTAAAGATGCTCTCACTGTTTTCAAGTATCATGATAAAAGACAGTGTCATATTGCTGCAGCACAAAACTTTATGATGTTTATTAGGATACAAGAAGGAAATAGCATTCCAATTGACCAGCAATTGAGTTTGCAAGATCATGAATAAAAGACTAAAAACCAAGGAAGATTAAGACCAATTGACCAGGCTATTCTATTTTGTGGTTTTCATGAACTAGCGCTGCGGGGTCTTTGTGAAAAAGTGATATCCTTACAAAAACTTTTCAAAGTGAAAAAGTATTCAGAGAGATATTGCAATTGATGTTGAATTGTGGAAACACAAAATTACAAGAGCATTTCAAATCATCCATAAAAAAACGTGAAATACACATCTCTTCTAGGAAGGAATGGTATCGTTGATAGTGTAGGCAATGTCATTTAGGACACAATTTTGAATAGACTGAAAAACGCAAAGTGTTTTTTTTACTTGGTCAATGAGACAAGTGATGCAAATTCAAAAGAACAGCTTGTTCTTGCTGTCTGTTTCTATTATGATCATCATAGAAATCAAAAGATTGGACTTAATCCAAATGCTATATAGATGCTTGCAAGATGTCATTGTCATTTTTCTATCCTCCAAACAGACTGAATCAATAGCTTCTGCTCTGCTGCATACAAAGAGAAAACAATTCTGCACTCACTAGTCTCAAGTGAGTGAGTGCAGATCCTCTTCTCGTCTCAAGTATGTCAACCTTTTTGTGCAAGTTTGCAGATATCAATTGCCTGCTTAATTGTATCTTTTGAGAAAAATTGAACCCACACCTTTATCACAATGTCTTTATCCTTGGCAATGGACTGGTGCAAAAAGTTAAGCACTGGATAGACATGAATAGAGCTAGTCCAGTTTAAATTTCTTCTCCGAATAATTAACATGATGCACAGTCAATAATCATAGTCCATAGAACATGTCAATTCCTCAGGAAGCACACAGATAAGCAATAGATCAAGTTCGTCCAGGAACAAGGGAAGTGTTGGGACCCACTCAAACCCTCCCCACAATTTAAGGGTAGCTAAGTACTGGGGATATGTACGCCTATTGTGGTGGGCTCTTCCCCTTTTCTGCTTGTTGCCTGAGACACCTGCAAAACACTGCTAATTCACCTTAATTGCTCTCTCACTGCTGATGCACTTTAAAATTACGAAATATAGATGGCGTTGTAGAATTACAATTTTAGATAGCGTTATTGGATAAATCAAATTGAAACACCACAGTAATGCTTGGAGGGGAAGGATAAAACCAGCACACCACCAAATAATTTCCGTAGAAGAACTAAAAAGTTGTTATAGCACCTTTTGATGGGAAGAAATTGCCATTTGTAGATGATATAGGAATAATAATTATCCTTTTGGCTAATCTATTAATACAATCTTTTTGCAAAAACAAACTTTAGGAATTCTGAAAAAGAGCCTGATACCCTTGAAAACGGTGTCATGACCATAAGTATGAAAAAAAGATGAGCAGAAATATCCAGTCTACAAGAACAAAATGCTTAGACACAATAAATTTGGAAGCAACTAGATGACTAATAAAAAACTAACAATGTGTAACTTGCTTCATTAGCAGCCCTTCTCATGGTGGCTAAAAAGGGTATGGGAGGGATTGGAGGGAGCCATCTGTGTTGGCTTTTTACAGGGCAAAATAACTTTCAGTCTCCAAAAAAATGAACTCCCTCCAAAGTTCTTACAGTTGTTCCATCCTTACAAGGCGGCCTGGTCACAAGGAAGGAAAATTATATTTGTAGCAGGAGCTGCAACCTAGTAAAGAGCAAACCTTGGTCCATAGTAACCAAAGCTTATAAACTCGTTCCTACGAAAAAATTGTTTGATGGGAAGAAATTGCTGCTTGTAGCTAATATAGGAATGGTAACTATCATTTTGGCTTTTCTATTAATAAAATCCTTTTCCAAAAACAAACTTGTAGGAATTCTGAAAAAGAGCCTGATACCCTCGAAAATGGTATTGGATCGAAATGAAAAATGCTACATTGAAACTGTCATGGTTTAAAACTCCAGACAGAATAATTAAAGCCCCCCACCTGGAACAAGAACCCCCACTCGAAAGTGAATATCTGTTAAAAAAAATTGTCACAACAAGAACCCAAATCTGGGTTACTACACAGACAAAATGCATATAATACATTGTTTTTTCATTTAATTTTCGTTGTATACTTTTTGTCCATGCTATTACTGCAACTTAGTCTCCCAGCAACTAGACCATTGTGTTGTGTTTAATATTGTTTGTTCAATATTTTTTGCTATACCCAACTTCTTGTGTTTTCTTTACATGCTAGAAATTTAGGGCAATAAGATAGATCTCGAAGTTATATTACCACTTGATGCATTTTTTTTTTTTTCAAATATAAAGCCCAAAATGACGTTGATATTATCCAGAGCTTTATATTTGCAGCCTACTAGTTCTGTTATTCAGTTGACACTTTATGTGACTTATTCAGGGGACTGGGAGGGAGAGAATAAAAGATGGCAAAAAACTGTAAATCTCACGTTAAGAGTTTTCAACCATGGAGAGCATGACGTTACTTTTTCTGTGCTTCCCAGTGTTCCCAATCAAGAATGGACACCCAAAGTGCCGTTTTCGGATGCTACATGGTAATTTATGATGGTGTTATTAAATAAAAGTTTTAAAAAGGATTTAAATATCAAATTAGCTTTAAATCAGCCCTTAAACAGCAATACATGATCTTCTAGTACCCCACAACTGGCAAAGAAAAAAAAAGAAGAAAATGAGACACATTTGTGCTTCCCATGCCAAAAAGGGACTTTCCTTATGGTGTAATTTTCATTTCTAATGAACAGTTGTGCTAAAGTTTTAAAGTCTATGAAAGAAAAGTAATGGAAGTGTAAGCCTACTTTCTTGTGAGGAATCAAAATTTTTGTATTATTTGCAAGAGAAATATTACAATAATAATAATATGAATTTCCTTAAATTATATTAGCTACACTTGTGAAATTCTTTTAACGTCCTTCAATTTCCTAAAATCTAAATTTATTTCATTTTGGACAATATCTCATAGTTAATTGAATTTTTATCTAGAACTCCTCAAAGCTGCCGAGGATATTAGACTCCATGGGTTCTTTGTTACAAAAAAAGCGAAATATCATATGTGGATAAAGTGAAATCCTGCGTTTGGATGAAGTGGAATTGTGAGAAAATACTTCAGTGGTCCTTTGCATTTATTAAACCTTTCTCCTGTGCGAGGTCTCATTTTCGCAGTTAAATTAGAACTGGAATTAAATAATTTATTGTGTATCTAAACGCAAGGCCTTTCTCCAGCATGCACTTGCATATGAGTAGATAAATGAGAAGCGCAGGAAGAAACATCAATCAACTGTAGTGAATCGAGGCGTGCGTCCTGAACATCAGATCATTTGCCCCTCTTCTTTCTGGGTTGGGTTGACAATGTATCCCAATCTTTGAATATTTCTTCTTTTCTCAGGGTAAATTCATACCCTTCTTCTTGGGACAATTTACTTGAGGCTGAACAAGATGTTGCCTTTTTATGTAAATTCACTAGTCGCAAAAATTACGTTACTATTAAAATAAACGGCGTAATTGTAAACACTGCTTATAGATATTCGAAATATGGATGAATATGTAAACATGTAGATTAGCTAATTAGGTAAAAACAAATGTGGTATAATCGTAGTAGGGTTTACCCAATTCAATAAGTCAGCATAAATTGATTGCTATATATAGTGTTGTAGCTTTAGATCCATTAACAGTTTGAAAGCATCTATGAAAAAATCTCTTTTTGAAGATTGGGTCAAAGTTTTTACATTTGTCAGAGGGTTTGAATTCAATCCTAGTTTAATATTTAAATTGAGGAGATTCACTTGTTTTCTTTCAAACATTATATATTTCAGTAGTATGTGCTCAGGAGTTTCTTCTTTGATCTTCCAGTACCTACAAAATGGACTTCTGGCAACTTCTCCATTTGTTTGCCTAATTTTATATGAGAAAGAATGGAGGTTGAAGTTAGCTGTATTTGTACTCAGGCAATGAAAACAGACTGATTGCATCCTGGTTGGAAAGGGTGATAGATTTGATGGCTTTAAATTGGGTAGTGTTTTCAGTTGCAATCTAGTTATTTCCCTAATAGTCAGAGGTTTCATAAGTTCCATTTGGCTGTTAGTTCCTTGTTTTGCTATCTTGTGTGCTTTATAATTACCTTCTAGACCAAGGTGACTAGATATACATTGAAATTTAATATAACGGCATAATCTTCCAAGGCTGCTATTGTTTTCTTTAGTTTAATGTAATTCAATGTCTAGTGTATCAAAGTTATGGTTTTTTAGGATATTGAGAGCAGATTTGGAGTCAGAGAATACTACTATATGTTTATTGCTCTGTTTCAGTTTAATTAGGGTCTCTAAGTCCAAATTGATTGCAGCTACTTCAGCTGTTAGTATGCTGGTCCCTGCCTTATGTTTTTCCATAATGCATTAGCTGTGCTCTCTTAGAAAGCACCCACATCCACATCCATCTTCACTTAATGATCCATCAACATATAGTTGGTTATATCCATCATATTCCTCTTTTAAGAGCTGTCCAAAATGTTGGATTGCAGTTTGGGATTCAATTTGTTCCTTTTTTTGGGGGAGGAATTCTAGTTTAACCTCTGGGGTGATTGATATCCATGGTGGATCTTTTGCTATTTTAGTTTTAACATGTTCTAGTTTGATGGGGTATTGTGTCCTGGCCATAATTGCTGACATCAGTGGGGGATTTTTTGGCTCTAGTCGGCTAGCTTTGGCTTATGGAAATAAGAAATGGTGAGGGGTTGTTTCCAATTTTGTCAGGTATCTTATGGTGAAAAGTTTGTATCTATTTTCAATAGGTGGAAGCCCTCCTTCTTGTCGAAGGTTTTGAATCTTTGTTGTTTTCCAACATCCTGTGGCAAGGCGGATTGCTGTATTTTGCACACATTCTAATTTGTTGAAGAGCTGTTTTGAGCAAGTTCCATAGATAATCAGGCCATACTCAATTATTGGTTTGATGTACTGTGTGTAGAGTTTGAGGAGGGATATATCCATACTACCCCAGGTTGTACCACATAGTCTTTGAATAATTCTCATCTTTTTCATGCATGATTGTATGATATGGTCAATGTGAGGTTTGAAGGTAAGCCTGTAGTCCATAATTATTCCAAGGTATTTAGTTGCACTGGTAGTTGGGATTGTAGAATTTTCTAGGGTAACTGGTTGTAATTCTACTTTTCGTTTATTATGGAAATATATGATCACTGATATGGGTAGATTCATGCTGGTAGAAAAGTCCTGGAGGCTATTAGAAATAATTTGGAGTTTATTTGCAACTTCAGCAAATGTTTTCCCTGTTGCCCATTTTCCAGTGTTATCTGCAAAAATTTTATGTGTTGAGTGAATTTTTAATGCTGTCGTATATAAGATGAACAATAAACAGCTGATCACGGCTCCCTGTGGGAGTCCCTTTTCAATAGATCTTGAGGTTAATAGTTTCCCATTTAATTAAACTTTAAAGGTTCTATTGTCTAGAAAGCTATCAATCAGTTTTCTGATTGGTTGGGGGGAACCTAATGCATGGAGTCTTTCCCCTAGTATATCTTTTTGTGCATTATAATATGCTCCCTCTAAATCAATCAGTACTGCACCCAGTATTAATCCCTCATTCATAGTTTTCTGTGCATCTGTCACAAGTTTCAAAATGATGTCTGTAGTTGAATGGTAAGCTCTGAATCCAGCTTGATATTTTGGGAGGATGTTATTTGTCTCTGTATACCACTGGACACGGTTGTACAGCATTCTCTCAAACAACTTACTAAGGGTTGGTAAACATACAGTTGGTCTGTATGAATGTGGGTCATCTTTGGGTTTCCCTTGTTTGGCCACTGGTGTTATAATTGCTTGTTTCCATTGCTGGGGAAATATTCCTTGTGTGTAGCAGAGGTTAAATGTATGTATAAGAGCTTCTTGGAAATTTCTTGGGGCATTTGATATCCAAGAGATATGGATTTTGTCTTCACCCGGGCTTGCTTTTTGATTAATTTTATTAACTGCTTGCAGGAATTCATCTGTTTTAAAGGGTTGTGTTAGCTGTGTTAGCTCATAAACTGTATTTAATCTTTCACTGTACCTTTGCTTATTTAACTCTTCTTTGTGGGCAAACTTCTGTTGGTAGATGCCAGCAAGTGCTTCAGCTTTTTTGCTATCATCTTCAAGTTAGATACCAGATACAAGTAGGGGATGCTTAATGTTATTCTTCTTTTTTCCTGCTCCCATGATTCTGTCTAAAAATTGGTGTATTTTTTATTCAGGTGTGTATCTGTCAATTTTTTCCAAGTAGGAAGCCCATGTCAGGGCTTTGGCCTTTCTTGTGTCTCTTCTGAGTCCTGCGCAGGCTTGTTTAAATTGGGTGTATGTTTTGGTGTTTGGGTTTTTTCTAAAATTCTTTTCTGCATCTCTTTTTGCAGTAAATGAGACTTGACACTGGTCATTCCACCATGGTTTGGATGTCTTCCTTGATGATTTGTTTATGTATTGTTTGTTGGTAGTTTTAGGTATTGATGATATTGCAGCTTCTTTGAGATGAGTAGTTAGTCTTGTGGTAAAGAATTCTGTGTCTTGGCTTTCTTGAATTGGCATGTAATCAATATTGTTTAGAATTTCTTTAAATTTAGATCAGTTTGCCCTGTTATTGTTAAATTTTGGTGTGTGCTCTTCTTCTTCATAAACAGTTCTACCAATTTATACCAGTATGGCATAGTGGTCTGTTAGTAGGTAAGGGACTGTACTTATTTTTGAGTATCTAGATAGTTTATTTGGCATTAGTTGTAGGTAAATGGTGGAGAAAAGGTTAGTTTTGCAGTCGTAATAGGTATTCATACCATGTGGTGTAGCTATTGAAATTTCTGGGAATTCATTTAATAGGTTTTCTAAAAATTGGCCTGCCTTGTTGGTTTTCTTTCCTCCCAAAGTAGGGCTATGAGCATTGAAGTCTCCTGCTATGATTATTTTCTGATGAATCATCTTAGGTGCAATTTCTGCTAGGAATTCCCTAGCTTCATGGTTACCATTGAGATTGTAAGAGGAGTATATTTTTAGTGTTTCTCTATCTTTAAGACTTATTTTTACTCCAGCTACACCAACCTCATTAGGGTATTCCTTTGGTATTATGAAGTTGTTCTTAACATCTTTCCTTACAAAGATAGCCACCCCCTCCTTTCCTGCCTGATGATCTTTCTTTCCTGTAGAGCTCATATCCTTCTACCCATAGTGTACTTTCTTGGTCAATGTGGGTGTGCTGGAGACATAGAACATTTGTACGTTTTACCTTAGTATACATTAGCAGCTGGTTTAGCTTTTCTTTTGAATGATATTGAGAGTGTGTTCCATTGGAGAATCTTCAGTGTTGTTTTGCTCTGGTTTTGTAATGGTTGGTTGTGGATTTGGTCTTTATGCATTGGTCATATAGTAGTAAGCTTGATGGTTATTTAGGATGGTGATTAGATCTAGCTCTGCAGTCTTTACTAAGCTTTTAGAGAAGTATTTTGTGGCTAGTTCTCTCATGATGACTGCCTTAAGTCCTTGGGGAATTTTAGCTTGGGAAAGGAAAGTACTTATCATGGTGTAGGCTATGAGGTTGGTGATTGCCTTGGCTGTGTTGATGGACATTGATTCTGTGGCCTGGTTTGTGGCTGATGCTACTGGAGCTAATGGCTTGGGGTTTTGCTTGATACTTGGTAGGCTTGTGGGTCTTGCTTGCCTATTGCTGTTGCTGGAGCTGGTGCTTGCTGGGGCAGGCAACAGGGAAGAGAATCTTGCAGGTATTGGAGATTTTTGTGGTGTGCTAGATGTCCTTGGTGTCCATGGGGTCTCACGCATGCTGTATGTTGGGGAGAGGGGTGTGTTGGGAACTGTTCCCGAGGGGATAGCTGGCTGGTTGTATTTACTTACAAGTTGGGCAGCAAATGGGATTGGTATATTTTTTATTTCAGCCATTCTAATTAAGTTAAGACGCTCTTTGTACTTAGGACATAGTCTTCTATTATCAGAATGATGGGGGCCATTGCAGTTTATGCATTTAGGTTGGGCTTTACAGTCATTGCTTTCATGTTCTTCTTGGCTCACTATGCATTTGTTTATTGTGGTTTTGCAATGCTTGTAGGTATGGCCTAGTCTATGGCACTTTTTACACTGGATTGGTTTATCCTTGTATGCTTTATGTGCCTTTGGCTGCCCAAATAGAAATATTTGTTGGGTGATCTGGGGGTGTCCATCCAATATGAAAAGTACAGTCCTACTTGTTTGTGGAATGTTTATTCCTGGTTTACCTAGGCAGTGGATAGCCTTAACTGGAATGTCTCCCCCATTGGCAGTCATTAAACCCTCTTTTATTTCAGCTTCAGGGATTTCAGGTGGTATGTTGTTTACTACAATTTTTTCTTCTTTTTTATGAGGTTTCCACTTTTCAGTTGTCACCTGGATGCTTCCAACAGTTGTTATCTGCAGAGCTGTGTTGGCATGGCTTGCTTCTGGAAACAGAACTTCTAATGAGCCATCTCTAGCTATGTTGATGCTGAAATTGCATCTTAGGGCCTTGAAGAGCATTAATCTTATCTGCTGTATGTTCTTAGATAAGAATAGTGTCTCCTGAGATTTTGGAATCAGTCTTATAACTGTTTCCAGCTTGGATGTATTTCTCTGTAGTTTGTTGGGTTGGGCTATGAATTAGGAATGGTTGGGTGGTTTGGTAATGGCCTCTATGGTTTGTAGCCTGTAGAGGACTATTAGATGGCCTCTTCCTTTTTGATTTTCTCTGTACAGTGATGAACTCGGTTTCTACTGTGCTGGTTTCTGGTCTTCCCTGAACTGTAATCATGGTGTTGTTTTGGCTATCATCAGATGTTTCAGTTTCAATTTCCAATGCAGGATTGGGGACTTGATTTGGGGTGAGTATTGCATCTCCCCAAGACTGGCCCGCTTCCAAGTGGGGGCCAGGTGGATCTGGTTTTGCCATTCAGTCAAGGAAAATGGCAAAAATATTGATAACAGGTAAATCAATACAGTAAATAAATCAGCTAAGATACTCGACCAAAAAAAAGGATAATAATTGTAATCCTCCTCAAAATGGTAGTAAAAAGGATAATTTTTGTATTCAGTTGATACTATTTAGCCCTTTTCCTTTTGCTTCACTCTGTGGGCTACAGACCTGTTTGGTTGCCTCTTATTTATTAAATATCCTCAGTGATATCTTTCAGTAGATCTTTCGACTCAAGAAGATTCAAATGTAGGATGATATATATCGATTTCTGTGCTCTGTGTGCAGGTATAGTTGGCTAGGCTCTTGGCTGATAGTGAGACTTTGTGGTGTTTGAAGCACTTTAACAGTTTACAATGCAAGGTATGCTGTACAGACGTCAACGTGTTACATTCAAATAGGCAGTGGTCAATTGTTTCATTATTCTTATTACAATACCTGCAAAGAGGGGACAGGGGAACTGAACCACTTGAATTAGGAGACTGAAATAAGAATGCAAGAAAATTTATTCCATTTGTTCCAGAACGAATTCTATGATAAATTTTAGAAAAATCCTTATTGGGAAAGGGGGAAAGAATAGATTATTCTTATTAAACATAATATCTGATAGTCTCCAGTGGGTAATATCTCTAATGGGGATTGGTCTCCCCCACTTGGCTGGTCAATATTTATAGTATTTTTTGCTATTTCATCAACCTGATGATTACCACTTATACCAGAGTGGCTAGGAATATACTGAAGATAAGTTCTTATGCCACTTGAAGCAAGATTATCTATAATACTAAGACAATGATAAGTATCAATATTCAACTTATACTGAGGAGCTGAAGACAGCAACTCAAGGCTTGACAAAGAGTCAGAATAAACAATAATATTATGTGGATTAGCAATCAAAAGTTGGTTTTCCATAAGGTATTCTAATGCCATGATTATGGCATTTAGCTCTGCAGACATTATAGATACATTATTATACAATCTCTCACCCATTGCAATGTTCAGGTGAGGAAGGAAAGCACCACTTGCTACCTTCTCATTCAATTTGGACCCTTCAACAAAAATTGGGAAATGGTTTTTATAAGTAATTGCATTAAGTTCAGCAAATTTTTTCTGGACAAAAGCAATGGGGGTTAAATATTTACTCCACTTTGAGAAATCAGTATTTATTATGGGGATTGACCATTTCCATGGAGAGGATTGGGGGAAAGTAGGTGCAATAGACTTTGCGGGTACAGGAAACTTCTGAATATTGGCGTACTCATCTGCAATGCCTCTATACATGGCTGGATTTCTTAACCAATTATGTAGGGTGTGTGAGCTACTTGATTCAATTTTTGTAAGATGTTTTATCAAGAGAAAGCTACGTCTCTCCCTTATTGTTGTTAAACCACTCTCCAAAAGCAGAAACTTGGTGCTTGTGGGTTTCCTAAGACCAAATATGAGACGTATTATATCATTTTGTATTGTTTCAATTTTTTGCATCAGGGTCTTTGCACATGCACCATAGACGATGAGCCCATAGTCAATATGGGGTTTTATGTGTGATTTATAAAATTGGAGTAAGGTTTTCTCCTTACAGCTCCAGGGTGTGGAAAGAAGTCTTTTAGTATACTTGTTTTTCTATAGCATTTTTTTATTGTGTTTGAAATGTGGAGGTGGAAGTTAAGTTTTTGGTCAAGCATGAGTCCTTGGTAATTAATATGATTATCTTCTGGAATAGTTGTTCCATTTAGAGTTAGTCGTGCATTAACATGATTTCGCTTTCGGTGAAATTGGGTTATTATTTTGACTTGGTGGGTGCAATGGGTAAATCTGAATATTGAGAAAAAATTTACAAATTGGAAAAGTGACTTTTTCAGCTTTGACTGTGCAATCTCAAAGGTATTGCCAAATGACCATAGTACCAGATCATTAGCATATTGTACATTCGTGTGGGGTAGGTTCATGCCCCAGAGATATAGAGCAAAGAGGAGGCAGCTGAGGACTGCTCCCTGAGGAAGGCCTTTGATTATTGTCTTTTAGGGTGAAGAGGTTCAACCTACAACTTCGCAATTCTATGAAAGATTTTATAAAAGATACTAGCTTAGGGGGGGGGTAGTCCAAGGTTTGCAAGATTGTTTAGAAGGATCTGATGATTCACATCGTCATCTGTCCCTTCAAAGTCTAGGAAAGTTGCAACAAGAACATCATTCTTTTAAAATGATTCATTTATTACATTTTCGAGTAACATGGAAGCTTTTGTTGCGGAGTCGTGCTGCCTAAATCCAGTTTGGTTGTGACGGTTCATATTATTTTTTCCGACAAATCAAAGGAGTCGATAATAGATCATTTTCTCCATTATTTTCCCCATCACATGTGTAATCATTATAGGCCTATAAGACTCGGGGTTATTTTTGGGTTTATTTTTCTTTAGGATTGGTAGGAGGGACGAACATTTCCAGATATTGGGGAACGTAGATGAAGCCCAAGCATGGTTATAACAATTTAGAAGTTCCTGTTTATATGAAATGGTGAGATTCTTTATCCATGTAGGGTGTATATTGTCATAGCCGCTGCTAGTCTTGGTCCTAATATGATGTATTGCATTGTTCATTTCCTGGCTTGAAAATGGGCTGGTTACATACTCAGATCCTGGGCGAGGTTGGTAACTTGGGTTCATAGGAATTGGGGAGGTTTTGCTGCAATTATTTGATGTTAACTTATTAACAAAAAGAGTGGCAAATAGCTTAGCTTTTTCATTGTCATAATGGAAATTATTATGTATAAGCTCATACAGGAGTGGGTTGGGGGAAGTCTTTTTCCCACAGATGAGGCTTATGACTTTATGTATAATTGGCTCATGTGTTTCTCTGGAGAGATTATTTGCAAAATTATTCCAGTAGTTATGTTTAGCACTTATTATAGTCCTTTTTAGATTAGATTCTGCTCGTAATTTTTTTAAATATGTAGTTGGTGATGATTTTTTTAGGAATGTTCTCTTAGCTGCCTTTTTTGTTCTCCATTTATTTTGGCACTCAATCGTCCACCAAGCTTTGGGAATGTATTTAGGGAAGGTTTTCCTGGGTGTTGTCCTGGGGATAGAATGATTAGCTGTATTTATTAGTAAAGATGCCAGAACTTCAGCATGTGTGTCAGCTGTTGCATTTGAAATGCATGAATTTTGGGTGAAACTTGTAATTTCATCATTTAGCTTATTTTGGAACATAGGCCAATTTGCTTTGGTGTTAATATATTTGGAGGTATATGATAGAGTTTCAGCAGGTTCGTTTAGGTAGCAAACTAAGGCCAAGTAGTCTGCACATAAAATGTCAATTTTATTTGTATAAATTTTGTTCAAAATATTTAATGACACAATTTGTAGGTCAACTCTAGAGAAACTGCTATTTTTGGTGTTGAAACATGTCGTCAGGTTTGGACGGGTAGCAACAGCTAATTCATTATTGTTTGAAGTTATGCGCTCAATGAACTTGACAGCTTTATTTTCTGGTTTATTCCCCCACAAAAGGCTGTGGGCATTAAAATCTCCACAAATAATGAGACTTTTTAACATGTTAGGATTACTTATATAACTGAAAAAATCCATGGCAACTGTGGTTTGGACATTAGCTTTATAGAATATTCTTTTTTATGTTTGGTAATTTGAAATACTAATATTTACCCACCGATTATCAAAATCATTTACACAATCAGGAAAGTTGATGCCCCAGAATTGTATTTTATTATTAATTAATAAAGCTACTCCATCTCCTTCTATCTCTGATGATCTCTCATTTTCAGGAAAGTAAATCCCAGAGACTTAATTTGTTGAATTTGGGTTAGATGAGTTTCCTGCAGGCAAGCAATATCAATGGAATTATTATTCATAAAAGATATTAGTTCATTTAACTTATTTTCTGTAAGTGATCTTACGTTCCATTGGAGTATTGGTATGTGTTGTGTAGTTGATTTAATTTTCATATGACTGTGTATCAATGTTCAGCTTTGTTAATAGAAAAGTAATATCTTTTTTTGCTTGAATGAGCATATGATTAGGGATGTAGATATTTGCCAATTCAGCAATGATTTTGGTTTTCTGTTGTTGTTGTATATTCATGGCCTGAACTGCATTACAGTTCAGAATGAATAAGCATATATTTGGGGTTTGCATGTTTGGTTGTATATCCGGTTTGTCAGTTAAGGGATTAATTCCTGGTAGTGTTTCTGGTTTATTTCTTCTTGTTAGGGGGGGGGGCAGGCTGAGCTCATCTCACTAGACGAGGAGGCTTGTTGGCTTGGTGATTCTTTATTATAGGGATTTGAGCTAGGGGGCTTAAAGGATGGTGTTTTGTAAGGGGTACTTGGTGCATTGGGAATGTTTGACTTGGGAGTTTTGGTAAATTTCATTATGGGTTTTATTTGGTGTGGTTGGGCAGCATTTGCTTCCATAGCTGCAGAAGGGTATGGAATGGCCTTCTCTGGCCTTCGCTACTTGCAGTGTTAGTGCTCTTTTCTTATTTGCAGGGCATTGTGATTTATTGGTAGATTCATGTGGGCCTTTATAGTTGATACATGTAGGCTGAGTGTTGTTGCAAGTTGTCAACTCTTTAGGATGGGAGCTTTTACAATTACCACAGGCTAGGAGAATTTCATTGCATTTATTTGGTGTGTGTCCCAGTTTCAGACACTTCTGACCCCGGATAGGCTTAGGCTTCTATTCCTTGTGCGGTTTGATTTGCCCAAATAGGAATAACTTTTCTGGGATATTAATTTTTTCCTTCAGTGTAAATAAGAAAGATCTACTTGTTTTTAGGCCATTAGAGTTGGGTTTACCCAGTTGGGTGACATCTTCAACAGAGATTGTGTTACCAGCCCTATCTGAGAGCCCTTCTTTAACTCCTGAATAGGTATTTCTGGAGGAACATTATATACTACTATTTTTGTTGGGGATTGTTTTGGGTTCCATTTAGATGAATTAATTGGGATATTCAGAAGGGATTTTAGATTAATTATTATATCTGCTGATTTCTGATCTTGGACAGCTATTAGCAAAGATCCATCACAGTGAATGTTAAGAGAGAACATTGATTTTAACAATTTGAAAATTGCAACCCTTATTGTAGAAATCTTTGTTATTTCAAAGGGTGTATTAAGAGAAATTTTGAGGTAAATTCCTAAGTTTTGGGAAGAGGATCTTGGACAGGGGGAGGGGAAATACTTTTGATTGGGGAGTTTTTTTTTTATTTTTTGGAGCTCCTAGAAAGGACCTCTTGAAACCCATTATCATCTATAGTGACATTAACACTGATCCCCCCAACACTGATCATTGTCCTATTCTCAGAATTTGAGCTATCATGTGAGCTTTGTGATAGTGAGCTTGACCAGCCAAGATGGGGAATAAATGGATCATTTTCATTATTATTTGGGGTGGGATCCGGGGGGGACTTTTTTTTAGGGGGAGTTCTTTGCATTGCCTATTGGAATAAGCTTTAAGCTAAACAAGAAAGGATAGTACTATGATACCAGACCGTCTGCACTCTACTGTGGGGAAAACTTCACCATTCACAAAAGAAACCCCACAGTATGGCCCTGAGGAGGATTTTGAGCACGATTGGATCGGTACAACTACTGATAAATCGAGACAAAAAATTCACAAGAAATTTAATTGTAAATTTCTTAAAGTGTTGCTGTTGCTGACTTTAGTTACACTTTAGTTTGACTTTAGATAACTTTAGTTACACTGGGAATTTTGAATCTTCTTCGCATGTATAAAGCTTTTCTCCTTTATGAACCTTCTTCTGGTTGTAATAATTAGAACTCTCAGAAAAGATTTTACGAAAGACCTTAAATTTATAAGGCATCTCTCCTACATGAATAAGAATTGAAAGACATTAGTTTTGGTGCAGACTTTGCTTGTACAAGGTTTAATCCTTGGTTCTTTTACAAACGACTCATTTTCCTAGTTTTTTAATTTGCTATAATCTGAGTTAGTTTCTGTCTGTGTGTGTGTGTTTTTTTTAATCAAAGTCTTCTTCTTGGACTGCAAAGTCATCCCCATTTATTTAATTGTGTCATCTGCAACACTACTATCTTTCTCCTTATGTTGTTACTCACCAATTATCATTTTCTTGGGTAGAGGTTCATCTAAATCTGTCTTTTATTCTTTTAATTAACCATGGCAAGTTCTGTTGATATTTTTGTAAATCTCTTTAACAAGAGGAATTTTGTAATTCAACTAATTTTAAAATTTGACAATAAGTAAGTCCATAGCCTTATTGTTCATGTTAATAGCTTCTTTTGATTATCCAGATAATTTTAGAAAAATATATCTTCAAAGGTTACAGCTAAACATTAAACTGTAATTAATTATGGTCTTCTTGAAAGATATGTTTGGATGGACTTAGTGTAGTGTAGAAAGAAATCTAAATACTTCATAAATTTGATTAATTCTAAGTTGTTTAGAGTAGAGAGGGAGCATATGCATGTGTGTTAGGGCTAGTATTAATAATTATTGTTGTTTTGAAAAGAAAGATATCTATGTGCGTGTAGATTGTGATGGGGGCTAAATATCATTAATTTTTAAAATAGAGTCAATGAAAAATAAAGTTTTGTGTTAGGTGAATGAAACGTTGGGTGGAAGCATATATAAGTGCATTAGGGGTCTTGAAAGGATGAGGGGTGTTGGGGTGAAGTATGTTTGTTTACTAAAAAAGACGTGAAAACGAGGATGAGAAATCAAGGGTTGGGATTAAAAATACGGGGGTGGGGAGCATTGTTAGCTATGCCAGCCTTGTTTGTATGACTGCTTGGCCATTTTCACGCACTATATGGAGTGGTGAAAGCTGTGTCACCCTTCCTACTAGGATGAGGTAATTAATATTTTTAAAATTAACATGAAAATTAGTATAAGAAATCATAAATAAAATTGAAGAGTTTAGAAAGGGGGTATAGCTTTCTTATGGGAGGGGGAGGGGCTATTCGTCGTTAACATTAAAATAATTAAGGAATATAAAAATTAAGTTCGTGGTAGTATATAGAGGGTGTTAGGGCCAGTACGTAATAAATGTTTTGTCATTGTCAATTGGATTAGGTACAATTATTATTTAAAAATAAACATGAAAAAAGGATAAACAATCATAGGTTTGATTAAAAAGTTAAAAAATGGTACACAGCTGTCTTGGAGGCGTTGGGAGAAATGGGTAGGTATCACTGAAATTTAAAAGATTAAAGATATACCAAAAAATATAAAATAGCTGTGTCCGCCTCGTCACTAGAATGAGGCACATTTATTATATAAACATAAAATATTTGAGGGGGGACGTTGGAGGTGAATTAACTATCTTGGAAATGGCTATTAGGACCAAGTTGAAAATTCCAGTGACTCTTGACGGGAATTTTAACCTACTAAAAAACACTGCACAGGACAAGGCTGTTTAAACGGTGTATATACAATACCTCAGGAACAGCAAATTGTACTAATTCAAAGCCCCCAGAGAATGCTGAGAGGGTTGTTGAACTGGATAAAAATGTATTATGTACGTCCTGGTTGTTAAAAGGGCGTAAAGTTGATATGTCAAGAACGGCTGGGTGTATTAAGTTGAAAATTTCGGGAAAAGTTATGGGGATGTTGAACTCAATAAAAAGACACTATTTATATCCAGGTTGCCAAAAGAATGTATCTACAGTATCTCTGAAGCAGCAAAGGCTATTAAGGTGAAACATTCAAAGAATGTTGAGGAGGATTTTAAACTAAATTAAAAGGCAATATATACATCCAGGTTGTCAGAAGGCTGTGTTGGTAAACCTCTGGACCGGCTAAGGCTATTAAGTTGGAATTTTAGGGAATTTTGAGGGCGGTATTAAACTAAATAAAATACACGCTGCAGTTTGGTTGTCTCTGGAGTATGTTCAGTATCACAGGAACTTTAATGGGTATTACTTAAAAACTTTCAGAGATTGTTAGGAGGGATGTTGATCTAACTCAAAAGACAAAATTTTAGTCCAGTTTGTCCATAGGCTGAATTGGTAATATCTTAGGCTAAGGCTAAGGCTAATGTTATTAAATTGAAACTCAATCCTTAGGTCTGGTAGATCTATTCCATCTCTCTCTCTCTCTCTCTCTCTCTCTCTCTCTCTCTCTCTCTCTCTCTCTCTCTCTCTCTCTCTCTCTCTCTCACTCTTTTACTATACCTCTTTTGTTCTTTTATCTTTTGTTGTTCTTGTTTAAATAAGACAAATATTTTCTTTTCACTCCTTTACAGGCTGTTAAGTCTTACTGGTCATCATCCCTGTTTATTGAATTTCTGCTGATTTTTATGAATAAAGCCAATCTAGCTAGACTTCCCTTTCCACCTAAATTATAAGTAATCTGGACATGCTACTCGCGCATACTCAGTTTTTTTTTTATAATTCTTTCCTTATATAATACTGTGCTTGCCATGGCAAGATTTAAAATAATTTGGTTTGGGGACAGACGTAAAATAATTTAACATTACTATTAGATTTTTTATGGCTATATTGGACAACTAAAAGATGATGTCACCTGTGGTATTTGCTTTATTTTAACACTTTTTTACTCTTATAGGTATAATCTGTACTATCATGACACCAAAAGCTTTTAGCTTTTTTATTATTGTGGCTACGTTTGAAGTGCAATCACTACATTCGTCTGTTGGTGATCTTGCTGCTATAAGTAACGAACTTTCTATTGGTAAAGAGGAATATAAAAAAATAACAAAGAATACAGAGATACCAATGTATGGTGACTGTTGGACTGTTGCTCTCAAATCTTTGAATGAAGGCTGTTCAGCTTTAACTGAAAGGAGTCAGAGTAATATGGCTTTAAAATTTACAAATTGCTTATTAGATATGACTGGCCAAGAAATTGTTGACTGTGATACTGATGAAGATCTTAGAATATGCCTTGCAAGGATGAAGGATAGGCCATTTACAGTCTATCAGAATTTCTTTACAAGTACCAGAAGCATGTGCCACTTTCTTAGGATTCAAGTCTGGCACCAAGAAACAGAACTGACTATTGGGAGGTATGAAATTGTTCACCACTATTATTGCTTATAATATACAATATAGGGTGATGCGCTTATCTTGACAACGCTAAATAAAAAGAAAAATCTGAATGGTGGTTGCAGGACTTTTTACCATTTGCTCAATACGCTTGGGGAGGAGTTTAGTGATGGTAAATTTTGGGGTGTTCTGGTGGTACTTCGTGAAGTAGAATGATACAGCTTCAAAATTTTATATGGAAACGCCTTTCAATCTCTACTTTTACGAATTCTACACCGAAAACAAGACATGTCATCTTACACAAGAACTTATTATTTTTTTTATGATGCCTGAGGCAACAGTTAGAAGCATTCAAAGTTTATACATTTTAGATATCATTTAAAACGCATAATTTGTTCCACTTTTCATGTAAAATGTGAACGTGTATCTAGAAGTCCTCCCTACAGACGATGATTTTTTTTTTTAGTAGATCGATAGCTCAAATTTTTGTCAGTAGGCATTACTTGGTTGAAACCGAGGTGGGAATGGTGTGGTGCTGGGAAAAACACTGTCATTACTAGTGATTAATTAAAAAGAACTTTTTCCACAAAATAAGTTTTTCAAAGAAAAGTAAAGAACTCCATTAAACAAAAAATAAGCAAAAATAAAATCAAATAATCTACGAAGCGTGAAACTACCGCAAATCAGCAATGATAAATAAATGAAACCCAAAAAAAAACAGAAATTACAACAAATAACTGAGTCAAACTCAAAACGAGCAGAAATCAACATAAGTTGGGCTCAAAACCTCTATGCCTTCCCAAGGCCAGAACATAATTTGCACTTTACTGAAAAAAATACAAATGAATGTGCATTGTCAGTTTAATATACATATACTGATATTTAGTAATCAAAATGTTAATATTATTAAATTTATCAAAGTTATAAAAGTAAGAACATTTATGTTTTTTTCAGTAAAGTGCAAATTATGTTCTGGCCTTGGGAAGACTTAGTGGTTTTGAGCCCAACTTATCTTAATTTCTGC
Organism: Artemia sp. Qi Xiang Cuo; assembly: GCF_049724085.1. NCBI lineage: Eukaryota > Metazoa > Arthropoda > Branchiopoda > Anostraca > Artemiidae > Artemia > Artemia sp. Qi Xiang Cuo. The sequence continues at coordinate 34,712,840 of NC_142804.1, forward strand.
TCGTTTTGAGTTTGACTCGGTTATTTGTTGTAATTTCTGTTTGTTTTGGGTTTGATTTATTTATCATTGCTGATTTGCGGTAGTTTCACGCTTCGTAGATTATTTGATTTTATTTTTGCTTATTTTGTGGTTAATGGAGTTCTTTACTTTTCTTTGAAAAATTTATTTTGTGGAAAAAGTTTTTTTAATTAATTTCTGTTCGTTTTATATTGACATAGTCTTTTCAGAGAAGAAGAAAATAATGATTTAAATTTTTTCGTTTTCTTAAGACTTTATAGTTTGGTCTGCTATTTGTATGCTGGAGAAAAATTTTCAGCAATTTTTAACAGCATATACCCTTTTAAAAATCTGGACACAAAAATAGTAGTGTTTAATTTCGTTTCATACCTCCTCTAGTTCACCTGAAATGGGAAACTTGATACAATTCGTAAACAAAATTTGCTTACTTTCTTTGATAGGTTGGATACACTTACGCTAATTTGACTTGGTTAAATTTTAAGAGCAGAAGTAGCCCCGAAAGTTTGAACATAATACTATCAGTCGTTCTTGGGATAATGCTGAGATGCCTTATTGGGAATTAGCATTAACACAGTGCATTTTGATTTAATCTTAAGCCAACACGTAGTTTTTAAACATAAATGCAAAGGGGAGGGTGGGCGTGGGAGGGGGATTAGTTGCCCTCCAATCACTTTCGACTATTAATAAGGGCATCAGCCCTTTCTATTTTCAATTAAATGAGCCCTTGTCGAAGTTCCTACGGCAACTCCTTGGATACGAAGTGCCCTTGTCTAAACAACAACAACAACAAAAATCATACATTATACCCACATCGATCTTTACTAAAAACATTTCAAGCCTTCCAATAACTTTTGACTATTAAAAAGGGCACTAGGCGTTTCGATTTCCAATCGAATAAGCCCTTTTTGAGTTTCTACGACAACGCTTTCTATAAACACCTTAAATGCCCCTGGGGCATAAATTACAACCCTTACCCTAAGGGCTGTGAGGATGGTTGTCATCCTCTAAGACATAATTTTCAGAAGTTTCAACTACGTTAAACAAACGGGCTATCTAAAAAGTTTGATTGGATGTGTTTGGAAAAATGGTTAGTCGCTCTCCCATCACTTTCAACTATTAAAAAAGGCACTAGCCCTTTGAATTTCCAATAAAATGAGCCCTTTTGAAGATTCTACGACAACATTTTCAATAAAAACCCTATATGCCCCTAGGGTATAAATTGCAACCCTCACCCTGAGGGCTGGGGGGAAGAGAATTTTCACCCTCAAAGACCTAATTTTCAGAACTTTCTACTACTTTGAACACAATGGCTATCTGAAAATTTTCATTGGATGTGTTTAGGAGAATGGTGCGTGTGAGAGGGTGGTTAGTTACCCTCTAATCACTTTTGACTATTAAAAAGGGCACTAGCCCTCTCAATTCCCAATTTAATGAGCCCCTTTTGAAGTTTTTACGACAACTCTAACTATAAAAACCATAAATGCCCCCAGGGCATAACTTACCACCTTGGCCCGGGGGGCTCTGGGGGGGTTTGTTATCCTTAAATACATAATTTCCAGAACTTTCAACTACGTTGAACAAAATGGCTATCTCTAAACTTCGATTGAATGTGTTTGGGGAAATGGTGGGCGTGAGAGGGGGATCAATTACTCTCCACTCCCTTTTGACTATTAAAAAGGGTAGTTTCAATTCCCATACAAATGAGCCCTTTTTGAAGTTTCTACAAAAACTTTTTATATAAACCTTATATGCCCCCCTGCCATAGCTTACAACCCTTGTACTGAGGGCTCTGAGGGGGTTATCATCCCAAAAGACCTAATTTCCAGAAGTTTCCACTACGTTGAACAAAATGGATATATCAAAATTTTGATTGGATGTGTTTGGGAAAATGATGGGCGTGAAAGGGGGGTTAGTTACCCTTCAGTAACTTTCGACTATTAAAAGGGCACTAGTCCCTTCAATTTCCAATGGAATGAGCCCTTTTTTATGTTTTTTCAACATCTCTTTCTATAAGAACCTTACTTGCCCCCAGGGCATAACTTACAACCCTTGCCCTGAGGATTGTGGGGGCAGGGGTTGTCATTCTTAAAGACCTAATTTCCAAAACTTTCAACTACGTTGAATAAAATGGCTATCTAAAAATTTTGATTGGGTGTGTCTGGGAAAATGATGGGCGTGAGAGGGGGGTTAGTTTCCCTTCAGTAACTTTCGACTATTAAAAGGGCACTAGCCCCTTCAATTTCCAATGGAATGAGCCCTTTTTTATGTTTTTACAACATTTCTTTCTATAAGAACCTTACATGCCCCCAGGCATAACTTACAACCCTTGCCCTGAGGATTTTGGGGGGAGGGGTTGTCTTTCTTAAAGACCTAATTTCCAAAACTTTCAACTACGTTGAATAAAATGGCTGTCTAAAAATTTTGATTGGATGTAGTTGGGGAAAAGGTGGGCGTGAGAGGGGGGGTTAGTGGCCGTCAAATCACTTTCGACTATTAAAAAGGACATTAGCCCTTTGAATTTCCAATCGAATGATATCTTTTTCAAGTTTCTACGAGAAAGATTTCAATAAAAACTTATATGCCCCCAGGGCATAACTTATAACCCTTGCCCTGAAGACTGTGGGGGAGTATCCTGCTCAAAGGTATAATTTCCTGAACTATAAACTGCGTGGAACAAAATGGCTATCTCAAAATTTTGATTGGATGTGTTTGGGGAAATGGTTGGGCGTGAGAGGGGGGTTAGTTGCCCTCCAATAAATTTTGAAAACTAAAAAGGGCACCAGCCATTTGAATTTTCAGTCGAATGATCTCTTTTTCAAGTTTCTACGACAAAGCTTTCATTAAAAACCTTATGTGCAAACAGGGCATAAGTTATAACCCTTGCCTTTAGGACTGTTGGAGGAGTTTCCTGCTGAAAGGTATAATTTCCTGGACTTTAAACTGCGTGGAGCAAAATGGCTATCTCAAAATTTTGATTAGATGTGTTTGGGGAAATGGTGGGCGTGGAAGGTGTGTTAGTTGCCTTCCAATTACTTTCGACTATTAAAAAGGGCACTAGCCATTTCAATTTACAATCGAATAAGCCCTTTTTGAAGTTTCTACGACAACGCGTTCTATAAAAACCTTATAAGCCCCCAGGGCATAACTTACAACCCTTGACCTGTGGGCTGTTGGGGATTTGTCATCTTCAAACACCTAATTTCCAGAACTTAAAACTACGTTGAATAAAATGGCTATCTCAAAATTTTGATTGGATGTGTTTGGGGAAAAGGTGGGCGTAAGAGGGGGGTTAGTTGTCCTCCAATCACTTTCGACTATTAAAAAGGGCACTAGTCCTTTGAATATCCAATCGAATGAGTGTTTTTTTGAAGTTTCTACGACTACGCTTTCTATAAAAACATTATATGCCCCCAGGGCATAACTTACAACCCTTGCCCTGAAGGCTGTGGGGGAGTGTCCTCCTCAAAAACATAATTTTTATCTGGAAATCAACTTTGCTGAACGAAATGGCTATCTCGAAATTTTTTATTGGATGTGTTTCGGGAAATGGTGGGCGTGGAAGGGGTGTTAGTTGCCTTCCAATTACTTTCGACTGATTTGCGGTAGTTTCACGCTTCGTAGATTATTTGATTTTACTTTTGCTTATTTTTTGTTTAATGGAATTCTTTACTTTTCTTTGAAAAACTTATTTTGTGGAAAAAGTTTTTTTTAATTAATTTCTGTTTGTTTTATATTGACATAGTCTTTTCAGGGAAGAAGAAAATAATACTTTAAATCTTTTCTTTTTTTTAAGACTTTATAGTTTGGTCTGCTATTTGTATGCTGGAGAAAAATTTTCAGCAATTTTTAACAGCATATACCCTTTTAAAAATCTGGACACAAAAATAGTAGTGTTTAATTTCGTTTCATACCTCCTCTAGTTCACCTGAAATGGAAAACTTGATGCAATTCGTAAACAAAATCTGCTTACTTTCTTTGATAGGTTGGACACACTTACGCTAATTTGACTTGGTTAAATTTTAAGAGCAGAAGTAGCCCTGAAAGTTTGAACATAATACCTTCAGTCGTTCTTGGGATACTGCTGAGATGCCTTATTGGGAATTAGAATTAACACAGTGCATTTTGATTTAATCTTAAGCCAACATTTAGTTTTTAAACATAAAGGCAAATGGGAGGGTGGGCGTGGGAGGGGGATTAGTTGCCCTCCAATCACTTTCGACTATTAATAAGGGCATCAGTACTTTCTATTTTCAATTAAATGAGCCCTTGTCGAAGTTCCTACGGCAACTCCTTCGATACGAAGTGCCCTTGTCTGAACAACAACAACAACAAAAAATCATACATTATACCTACATCGATCTTTACTATAAACATTTCAAACCTTCCAATCACTTTTGACTATTAAAAAGGGCACTAGGCGTTTCGATTTCCAATCGAATGAGCCCTTTTTGAGTTTCTACGACAACGCTTTCTATAAACACCTTAAATGCCCCTGGGGCATAAATTACAACCCTTACCCTAAGGGCTGTGAGGATGGTTGTCATCCTCTAATACATAATTTCCAGAACTTTCAACTACGTTAAACAAAATGGCTATCTCAAAATTTTGATTGGATGTGTTTGAGAAGTCGCTCTCCAATCACTTTCAACTATTAAAAAAGGCACTAGCCCTTTTAATTTCCAATCGAATAAGCCTTTTTGAAGTTTCTACGACAACGCTTTCAATAAAAACCTTATATGCCCCCAGGGTATAAATTACAACCCTTTCCCTGAGGGCTGGGGGGGAGAGAGTTGTCACCCTCAAAGACCTAATTTTCAGAACTTTCTACTACGTTGAACACAATGACTATCTGCAAATTGTCATTGGATGTGTTTAGGGGAATGGTGCGTGTGAGAGGGTGGTTAGTTGCCCTCCAATCAATTTAGACTGTGAAAAAGGGCACTAGCCCTCTCAATTTCCAATTTAATGAGCTCCTTTTGAAGTTTTTACGACAACTCTATCTATAAAACCTTATATGCCCCCAGGGCATAACTTACAATCTTTGCCCTGGGAGGTCTGGGGGGGTTCGTCATCCTAAAATACATAATTTCCAGAACTTTCAACTACGTCGAACAAAATGGTTATCTCTAAACTTTGATTGAAGGTGTTTGGGGAAATGGTGGGCGTGGGAGGGTGGTCAATTACTCTCCACTCACTTTTGACTATTAAAAAGGGCAATTTCAATTTCCAAACAAATGAGCCCTTTTTGAAATTTCTACAAAAGCTTTTTATATAAACCTTATATGCCCCCAGGCCATAGCTTAAAACCCTTGCACTGAGGGCTCTGAGGGGGTTATCATCCTTAAAGACCTAATTTCCAGAAGTTTCCACTACGTTGAACAAAATGGATATATCAAAATTTTGATTGGATGTGTTTGGGAAAATGATGGGCGTGAAAGGGGGGTTAGTTACCCTTCAGTAACTTTAGACTATTAAAAGGGCACTAGTCCCTTCAATTTCCAATGGAATGAGCCCTTTTTTATGTTTTTTCAACATCTCTTTCTATAAAAACCTTATACGCCCCCAGGGCATAACTTGCAACCCTTGCCCTGAGCGTTGTGGGGGCGGGGGGTGTCATCCTTAAAGACCTAATTTCCAAAACTTTCAACTACGTTGAATAAAATGGCTATCTAAAAATTTTGATTGGATGTGTTTGGGAAAATGATGGGCGTGAGAGGGGGGTTAGTTGCCCTTCAGTAACTTTCGACTATTAAAAGGGCACTAGTCCCTTCAATTTCCAATGGAATGAGCCCTTTTTTATGTTTTTACAACATCGCTTTCTATAAAAACCTTACTTGCACCCAGGGCATAACTTACAACCCTTGCCCTGAGGATTGTGGGGGCAGGGGTTGTCATTCTTAAAGACCTAATTTCCAAAACTTTCAACTACGTTGAATAAAATGGCTATCTAAAAATTTTGATTGGATGTGTTTAGGGAAAAGGTGGGCATGAGAGGGGGGCTAGTTGCCCTCAAATCACTTTAGACAATTGAAAAGGGCACTAGCTCTTTGAATTTCCAATCGAAAGATCTCTTTTTCAAGTTTCTACGAGAAAGATTTCAATAAAAACTTATATGCCCCCAGGGCATAACTTATAACCCTTGCCCTGAAGACTGTGGGGGAGTATTCTGCTCAAAGGTATAATTTCCTGAACTTTAAACTGCGTGAAAAAAAATGGCTATCTAAAAATTTTGATTGGATGTGTTTAGGGAAAAGTTGGGCGTGAGAGGGGGGGTTAGTTGCCCCCAAATCACTTTCGACTATTAAAAAGGGAACTAGACCTTTGAATTTCCAATCGAATGAGCCCTTTTTGAAGTTTCTACGACAAAGATTTCAATAAAAACCTTATACACCCCTAGGACATATCTTGTAACCATTGCCCTAAAAACTGTGGGGGGAGTGTCATGCTAAAATGTATAATTTCCTGAACTTTAAACTGCGTGGAGCAAAATGGCTATCTCAAAATTTTGATTAGATGTGTTTGGGGAAATGGTGGGCGTGGAAGGGCGAGTAATCGTCCTAAAATCGCTTTCATCTATTAGGTAAGCTGGCAATCCGTTCAATTTCTATTTAAATAAACAATTTTTGAAGTTTCCTCGACAACGAGTTCTATAAAAACTTATATGAAGCCATTACATAACTTACAATCCGTTCCCTGTGGGCTGTTGGGGAGTTGTCATCCTCAAACACCTAATTTACAGAACTTTCGACTATGTTGAACAAAATGACTGTTTCAAAATTTAGATTCTATTTGTTTTGGCGAAAGTTATACAAGAGAGCGGGGTTATTCGCCATCCAATCACTTTGGAATGTTAAAAATGGCAATAGCCTATTAAATTTCTATTCAAACGAGCGTTTTTTTTGAAGTTTCTACGACTCCGCCTTCTATAAAAACCTTATATGCACCCAGGGCATAACTTACAACCCTTGCCCTGAAGGCTGTGGGGAAGTGTCCTCCTCAAAAACATAATTTTTATCTGGAAATCAACTTTGCTGAACAAAATGGCTATCTCAAAATTTTGATTGGATGTTTTTCGGGAAATAGTGGGTGTGGAAGGGGTGTTAGTTGCCTTCCAATTACTTTCGACTGATTTGCGGTAGTTTCACGCTTCGTAGATTATTTGATTTTTCTTTTGCTTAGTTTTTGTTTAATGGAGTTCTTTACTTTTCTTTGAAAAACTTATTTTGTGGAAAAAGTTTTTTTTAATTTCTGTTCGTTTTATATTGACATAATCTTTTCAGGGAAGAAGAAAATAATACTTTAAATCTTTTCTTTTTCTTAAGACTTTATAGTTTGGTCTGCTATTTGTGTGCTGGAGAAAAATTTTCAGCAATTTTTAACAGCATATACCCTTTTAAAAATCTGGACACAAAAATAGTAGTGTTCAATTTCGTTTCATACCTCCTAGTTCACCTGAAATGGAAAACTTGATACAATTCGTAAACAAAATCTGCTTACTTTCTTTGATAGGTTGGATACACTTACGCTATTTTGACTTGGTTAAATTTTAAGAGCAGAAGTAGCCCCGAAAGTGTGACAAAAACACCCTCAGTCATTCCTGGGATATTGCTGAGATGCATTATTGGTAATTAGAATTAACAGTGTGAATTTTTATTTAATATTATGGCAACTTTTATTTTTTAAAAAAAATGCAAAACCGGTGGGTGGGCGTGGTAGGGGATTAGTTGCCCTCCAATCACTTTCGACTATTAATAAGGGCATCAGCCCTTTCTATTTTCAATTAAATGAGCCCTTGTCGAAGTTCCTACGGCAACTCCTTCGATACGAAGTGCCCTTGTCTGAACAACAACAACAACAAAAAATCATACATTATACCTACATCGATCTTTACTATAAACATTTCAAACCTTCCAATCACTTTTGACTATTAAAAAGGGCACTAGGGCTGGAGGCTGGAGGCTGGAGGGGGGGAGAGTTGTCACCCTCAAAGACCTAATTTTCAGAACTTTCTACTACGTTGAACACAATGGCTATCTGAAAATTTTCATTGGATGTGTTTAGGAGAATCATGCGTGTGAGAGGGTGTTTAGCTACCCTCTAATCACTTTCGATTATTAAAAAGGGCACTAGCCCTCTCAATTCCCAATTGAATGAGTCCTTTTTGAAGTTTGTACGACAATTCTAACTATAAAAACCTTATATGCCCCCAGGGCATAACTTACAACCTTTGCCCTGGGGGCTCTGGCGGGTTCGTCATCCTTAAATACATAATTTCCAGAACTTTCAACTCCGTCGGACAAATTGGTTATCTCCAAACTTCGATTGATGTTGTTTGGGGGATTGGTGGGCGTGAGAGGGTGATCAATTTCTCTCCACTTCCTTTCAACTATTAAAAAAGGTAGTTTTAATTCCCATACAGATGAGCCCTTTTTGAAATTTCTACAATATAAACCTTATATGCCCCCAGGCCATAACTTACAACCCTTGCACTGAGGGCTCTGAGGGGGTTATCATCCTTAAAGACCTAATTTCCAGAAGTTTCCACTACGTTGAACAAAATGGATATCTCAAAATTTTGATTGGATGTGTTTGGGAAAATGATGGGCGTGTAACTTTCGACTATTAAAAGGGCACTAGTCCCTTCAATTTCCAATGGAATGAGCCCTTTTTTATGTTTTTTCAACATCTCTTTCTATAAAAACCTTACATTCCCCCGGGGCATAACTTACAACCCTTGCCCTGAGGGTTGTAGGGGGAGGGGTTGTCATCCTTAAAGACCTAATTTCCAAAACTTTCAACTACGTTGAATAAAATGACTATCTAAAAATTTTGATTGAATGTGTTTGGAAAAATGATGGGCGTGAGAGGGGGATTAGTTGCCCTTCAGTAACTTTCGACTATTAAAAGGGCGCTAGTCCCTTCAATTTCCAATGGAATGAGACCTTTTTTATGTTTTTACAACATTTCTTTCTATAAGAACCTTACATGCCCCCAGGGCATAACTTACGACCCTTGCCCTGAGGATTGTGAGGGGAGGGGTTGTCATCCTTAAAGACTTAATTTCCAAAACTTTCAACTACGTTAAATAAAATGGCTATCTAAAAATTTTGATTGGATGTGCTTGGGGAAAAGGTGGGCATGAGAGTTGTCCTCAAATCACTTTCGACTATTAAAAAGGGCACTAACCCTTTGAATTTACAAGCGAAAGAGCTCTTTTTCAAGTTTCTACGAGAAAGATTTCAATAAAAACTTATATGCCCCCAGGGCATAAATTATAACCCTTGCCCTGAAGACTGTGGGGGAGTATCCTGCTCAAAGGTATAATTTCCTGAACTGTAAACTTCGTGAAAGAAAATGGCTATCTAAAAATTTTGATTGGATGTGTTTGGGGAAAAGATGGGCGTGAGAGGGGGGTTAGTTGCCCCCAAATCACTTTCGACTATTAAAAAGCGAACTAAACCTTTGAATTTCTAATCGAATGAGCCCTTTTTCAAGTTTCTACGACAAAGATTTCAATAAAAACCTTATATTCCCCCAGGGCATAACTTATAACCCTTGCCCTGAAGACTGTGGGGGGAGTGTCCTGCTCAAAGGTATAATTTCCTGAACTTTAAACTCCGTGGAGCTAAATGGTTATCTCAAAATTTTGATTAGATGTGTTTGGGGAAATGGTGGGTGTGGAAGGTCTGGTAGTTGCCTTTCAATTACTTTCGACTATTAAAAAGGGCACTAGCATTTCAATTTACAATCGAATGAGCCCTTTTTGAAGTTTCTACGACAACGTGTTCTATAAAAACCTTATAAGCCCCCAGGGCATAACTTACAACCCTTGCCCTGTGGGCTGTTGGGGATTTGTCATCTTCAAAGACCTAATTTCCAGAACTTAAAACTACGTTGAACAAAATGACTATCTCAAAATTTTGATTGGATGTGTTTGGGGAAAAGGTGGGCATGGGAGGGGGGTTAGGTGCCCTCCAATCACTTTCGACTATTAAAAAGGGCTCTAGTCCTTGGAATTTCCAATCGAATGAGCGTTTTTTCGAAGTTTCTACGACAACGCCTTCTATAAAAACCTTATATGCCCCCAGGGCATAACTTACAACCCTTGCCCTGAAGGCTGTCGGGGAGTTTCCTCCTCAAAAACATAATTTCTATCTGGAAATCAACTTTGCTGAACAAAATGGCTATCTCAAAATTTTGATTGGATGTGTTTCGGGAAATGGTGGGCGTGAAAGGGGTGTTAGTTGCCTTCCAATTACTTTCGACTGTTAAAAAGGGCACAAGCCACTCCAATTTCTAATTGAATGAACCCTTTTTGAAGTCTCTACGACAACTTCTTCGATACGAAGTGCCCTGCTCTAAAGGAAAAAAACAATAAATAATACTTTGTGCCAACATCATTCTCATATGCCCCAGGGCATAACTTAAAACCCTTGCCCTGAGGGTTGTGGGGGAGTGTCCTCCTCAAAAACATATTTTCTATCTGGAAATCAACTACGCTGAACAAAATGGTTATCTCAAAATATTGATTGAATGTGTTTGGGGAAATGATGGGCGTGGGGGGATAGTTGCCCTCCAATCACTTTCGACTATTAAAAAGGGCACTAGCCACTCCAATTTCCAATCCAATGAGCCCTTTTCGAAGTTTCTACGACAACTCCTTCAATACAAAGTGCCCTGGTATGGAGAAAAAAAAACACATTGTGCCCACATCGTTTTTTTACTTAGGCAGCGCTATTGCGCTGCCTATGATAGTACTTGCTGGCCTCAATCATAATTTTGTCGCACACTTCATGTTAAAGGTTTTCATGCCAATTGGTATAGCTCTTCTAAATGGTGTCTTTCAACTTCTTGCAAGAGAACAATCATACGTAAAGCTTTAAGTTCTAAGAACATCAAAAGCAAAAGATTTTTAACCCCTGACTCCTTCTAAGGTTTATTCCTATATGAAAACTAGGATTTTCTTCAAATTTTCTTTTGGTTGTTTCACCATTTTTGTCATAGTACTTAACAGGGGAAAAAACGTAAAGTGATTTGGGGAATTTGACGAAATTTTCGGTTGTAGAAATTCAAACATAGACAATCTGTTGATTCCCAGTGTTAAGGACGTGTCAATTACAACCGGGCTAATGCCCCCAGGGGTGGCACCTATCTTTCGATATATGATATTAGGCTACAAACAACAAGATGCATCAGGTCTCTGAGATTTTGTCATGGTATCTGAAGCAATAAATTGAATTTAATATTTGGGCTTAACTAAAGCAACATTTTCAGAATCAGAAAAAAAATTAAGAAGGTCTCTGAAAAATACAGGATGTTGGTGACTCATGCAGGGATCAAATTAGCTCGTAAAAGCCAAGGGTAAGATTACACTAGAGGCATTCATTGCATTGAGTGTACTTGCGTTAGAACTTAGCACCTCCTCAGTGGAGGTTAGTTGTGAAGTGTTCATTGTTTAATAGGATTATTTAATTCTTGTTGTGAGTCCGAGTAAGAAATAGTAAGCTTTTTATACTTTTAATTTTGACTTTTTTTCGACTAGTCTATGTTGAATCTAAAGAGAGCGAGAGGATAGAGCTTTTGTGTAGGATAGAAGGTTCTATACTATGCGAGATATCTTTCCTGAGGGAATGTAATATTTAGAAGAAGATTAGTGGTCTTGAAACTGTAGCCCATATGCCACACGAAAAGTACACTTGTCGTATCCCTACTGGTTACAGCTGTGGCAAGCGCACAGCCCGAATATCAGTGAAAGCAGAACCTGTAAATCCCTTGGCCCCGTCACAGCCTTGTTAGCATACGCTAGAACCGTCAGTAGTGCCACTGGTGGCACTAGCAACATACAATTTATATTTGCTATAATGCAGAGGAAGTGATTGACATTTCAGTAAAAATCGACAATGGAAACTTGAGAAGTTCAATAGCTGGATTAATTTTGTAATTGTATATCTGCCTATATGATCGCCTATCGCAGTAAATCCCAACCAATTAGTAATATTCACAGTCAAAATTTAACGCAAAGAGGAAATAATTTATGTCTGTTTTGAGTTTTAATGTTGCTCCTTACTTTCAGTTAAAAGCAAACTTGTTTTTTACTTAATTTCTGATTGGTTTCCAAATAATGCCGGTAAATCTGGCTCACCCTCCATGAAATACCCCCCCCATTTCACGGGAAGCTCCTCTGTGAAAATTTCCTTCCATTTAAAATACCCCTCCCCGTGAAATTCCCTCCGGACAGTTCCATCCTCGCTAAAAATCCCCCCCCCCATAAAATTTCTTGCAGACGATTCAGCGTGAAAAAATTTCCTTAGCATACTTTCATTTGAAAAGGACTTAATTTCAAATCATTTTCTCGTTCAATCTGGAAATCCCCTCCCCCTTCCGTAGAAGATTGGCCCTGAAATCCAAACACGGTGAAAATTTTCTTCTCCCCTGATAATTCACCCGGAACGTCTCCACATGCAAAATGGAGTTGGCAAAAAGAAAGTAAATCAATTAAATAGAATTTCGTGTAGGAATTCTGTCAAATCCCCCCCATTGTAAAACTTCCTCTGGAAAATTCAGTCCCCCCCCCCCCGGCAATATGCCTCCCCAAGAAAATTTCTTCTTATGGAAACCCACCTCAAGCACAAAATATCCCCCCTGAAATCTATGTATGCTCTCAATAAAAAATACTATACACAAACAATTGGATAATTTCATAACTTACAGGCCTCTCCCCACAGACTCTGGGGGAGCCATTTTACCCCTCAAGATATAGTTATTGGATCTTTAACTATACTGAACAAAATAGCTATCTCAAAATTTTGATCGGATAATTTTTGGGAAAAAAGGGGCGTGGGATGGGAGCTAGTTGCCCTTAAATCTTTTCGGCCACTTTAAAAGGGTACTAGAACTTTTGATTTCCGTTCGAATGCACCGTCTCCCAGTCTTCTATGACCGTTATTTTGATACAATCACTCCTGAAAAAAAAACACAAATAATTACGTATCTGTGATCTTTCTTGTGGCAAAAAATGCAAAATTCCACGTTTTTGTATATTGGGGCTTGAAACTTCTATCTGATTCTTTGATGTATCTATTAATATAAAAATTCCGTTTGTTAGAGTTTCGGTTACTATTGAGCCAAGCCGCTTCTTATTTACAGTTTGTTACCACGAACCCAACAATTTTGTCACTATACTAGCACAACCGCTTTCCATTATTCGTGAAATTTCCCTTTTACTATTGTTCTGCATTGGAGACCTGTGTTGGATGGCACTAGATCCTGTAGCCAAGCTGTTCTGCAGTTACAATATGGGCATTGCCCTAAAAGGGAAAATTGCAAGGTTTTATTTGGGATTAGGAAGTGGATGTTTTCTTTTGATCCTTGGAGATTCTGATTGATGTTGTGGTGTGGCGGCCATTGATATTTGGTGGAAGATGTTGGACCCGTGGCCCTAATTATCAAATAAATGTAAATTTTCTTCTCTATGTAAAGTGATTTCATCCGCACTTTTAAGGCATTGATTTGTCTTTGGATCTAATCGTAAAATTAACTAGGTTTTGCATTAAACAGTTCACAATGTCAAAGCATGATGTTCAAAGCTAGTTAATTGATAATTAAGGTTACATTGACCCATTCAATACACCCTTTCCCTGATTGGCTGGCGTTCCTCTGGCCTGCAAAAGATGCAAGTTGACTAGTCCTGTCTTTATACGTTTTATAGTAAGTTCATGGCAAGTTTTTATAGTTTCGAGTTTTAATTAATTGTTTTGCTTTTTGGACAATACAGTTCAAACCGGGTTATAGAATAAAGTGCTTTAGGTTATTCCCTAACCCATTTAGGTTGGAAAAGGGAGTTCTTAGTATATACTGAGGTGTGCCACCTGCATTTACCAATCTTGGTAGATATCCCCCGCCCCACATACCTCAAAAAGGACTTGTAATTCTAAGCTGGCTGTGTTTTACACCCTGAGTGAATTAGAATAAAAATAAATCATTACTAGAGAATTTATCCTATAAGGAGAATAAAAAAGTATTTTAGACATTCAAAAGATACTTGGTTCTGCTCTATTATATCGATAATTTATTGAAAGTATATTTTGTTTTTACCCTAACTTAATCTCCGTAATTTGGTCTTCTAAAGCAATCGCGTAACTAGAGAGAATGGCATGCAGGTTCAGATTAACCTGAAATATTGATAATTAGGTGACAATATAATCGTGCACGCACACGGGAAAAGTGGCCATGAAGAAATTGCCCCTTTCAGAAAAGTCTACAAGTTTTAGCTTGAAAATACTTCTTTTTATAGTTTGGCAAAATTGTGAAACAGTAGTTGTTCCCAGGTGTTGTGTGACTTGGTTTATTTTTTACTATGATATATGATATTATCTCTTTAGGCTTGCTGAAAATTCTGATATCGTGGCTGATAAGCTGATGGAATCCAAGGAAATACAGGATTCTATCGTCGAATCGCAAAAAAGGACTCTAGAAGAAATGAAGCAGCAAACAGAAATGTCAAAAAAAAGTATGAAGGAAATGTTTGACAATTTACAAGACAGAACGGAAGAGCATGGCGCTCTTATATTTGAAATATTTGACAGAATTGGGAAACTTCAAAATTATGTTCTTGAAGAAGTGGAAAGCTTCTATAGCATTTTCTTCTACCTTACTGCCCTAGTGATTGGTAAGACCTTTCGTAAAGTTCTTTTGTCCTAGGCTTATAAAGGTGTTTTTTTTTTTTTTTTATGTGAAAATCCTCACTCATAAGAAACAAAACAGAAACTTGGAATGTCGTTGCGCTTGCAGCTAGTACAGATTGACCCATGGATTATAATAACCAAAATGCTTAAAAATATGGTTTAAAACAAAAATTACCATTTATAGCTGATTCATAAATGGTAACCATTATTTACTGCCATTGGTACTAGAAACTCGACGCAGGATCAGGCCTCTGGAGGCAAGCAGGGCTTCACACGCTCCTCCTCCTTCTCAATTTTTTTTTGTGAAGGTTTCATTGAAGTCTTTTTAATCTATTTAATTTATCTAGTCTAGTTAGTTTTGTGTTACGTGGTTTTTTTTTTCTCTATCCTCTGTTTGTAAGTAAATAATTTTATTTTTTTTCTAAGTTTTTGACTCGTGTATCTTCCCGCTTCTTTACAGGCCAAAGACCCTTTGGGGAATATTATAGTGCGTTATTGTGTGTGTAAGATGGATATTTCTTTTCAGTTTTGGCTTTATGTTGAAACGAAATGGAATGGTAAACTTTACTCACTATATCTTTGCTGATAAGTAATAAAGCTCGACGGTATTTTAGAGCTTCTAACACGACCCAACAAACATCTATCACCAGGTTAAATTTAGTGTTCGTTAGCTCTTCTTTAGTATCTGTTATGTCCTTTAAAACTTGTAGAAAACTAGCTTTTCACTGAAAAGACAAAATAGTATAGGATTCTTTGTCCAGACGAAGCATAATATGCTTTAGGATAGTTTTTCGTTATTAAAACGAAGTATTCTTGTTTCTTGTGCGCGAGCTCTGTATTTTAATAAACCCACTATTGTGGATAATGCTACAAACATACGGAGATATCACCAGTATATATATATATATATATATATATATATATATATATATATATATATATATATATATATATATATATATATATATATATATATATATATATATATATATATATATATATATATA
This sequence comes from Artemia sp. Qi Xiang Cuo, assembly GCF_049724085.1. Lineage (NCBI taxonomy): Eukaryota > Metazoa > Arthropoda > Branchiopoda > Anostraca > Artemiidae > Artemia > Artemia sp. Qi Xiang Cuo. The sequence continues at coordinate 34,728,549 of NC_142804.1, forward strand.
TATATATATATATATATATATATATATATATATATATATATATATATATATATATATATATTCATTTGGTCAACTGCAGTCTGAAGATGGCATACAAGGGGTCAGGCAACTGAGAAATAATAAGCTTCAAGTCAAATTCAGTGACGTTTTAAAAGCCAAAGCTTTTTGTAGTGAGGCCCCTAGCGTCCTTTCCGCAAAATTGCCAATAGGCAGCCAAAACAGCATAAAGTGCAAAGTGAGGGAAGAAAAATCGTTTGGCATAATAAGAGGACTTTCCGTCGATGTGGATGCTAATGAACTGGTAAAGCATAATCCAGGTAGAGGAAGCTCTCCACTTTAGACAAAGCGAAACGGTCAGAATGACTTTCAAAAATAAACTGACTCTGAACTCTACTTTGTTTTACGGAATAAAGCCTGGATATGACTTTTTCCGGTCCACAAAGTACATGGAGGCCCCAAGAAAATATTTTAGACATTAAAGCTGCGACCATGTCATTGAAATCTGCAAGAACTGTCCCAGAGGCTCTAGATGTGCTGGATATCACACTAGTAACAAAGACACGCCATACAACGAAGACCCCAAGTGCGTTTCTTGCGAAGGATCTCACTTCCGCTTCAGTCTAACATGCCCTAAGTCAAGAGAGATTACGAAAAACAAGAGTAAACAATGAATAGACCTCTTAAAGCTATTAGTCTGAACATAAATGGTTGTCGCAATAAAGAAAAGGCCATAGACGATCTGTTCCAGATTTATGACGTAATGTTTATCCAGGAGCATATGCTTTCTGGACTGAATACAAACTTCCTAAACAGATCCCTGTCTCACGATGTCTTCATACAACCCGCAATATCTGCGGCAGGGCGTCCGTCCGGAGGTCTGGCAATATACGCTAGGAAGGAACTATCGGCTAAGCCGTTGATTAGATGCAGTAATCTATTATGTATTTCTGCTGAGGGAATTGAGTTCATCAATGTATACATGCCCACTAACTACAAAAATGCTGTCTCTCTAACGAAATTCGAAATTCTCAAAAGCAGCAGATGCCCTTGGACGACATTTGGAGTCTCTTGAGCGTAGTGGGAGTAAGTGGCTAATAGCTGGGAACCTCAACTGCGACCCTACCATGGACCATATCCTGTCTGATATCTTTCTAAACTGACTCCCAACCTCTTACAATATCTGGCCGAAGTCCCTGGATTTTACGTACACCCATACTAGTGGTCATACGTCAAATATTGACCATGTACTTTCGTCCACATCCATCCCTGGTCTCCCAGTTACAGTGTGTACTGACGATCCGATTAGTGACCATGCCGGAATTTCGTTCCACCTGCATTTAGCACAAAGCACTAATAACGCCTATTCCAGAAGGTGGGTCTACAAGCAAAACCGGCAGAAGTGTAATATTGCCCTATATATTGCCACTGTTGCTTCTGTCCTTAGTAGCATAAAAGTTCCGTTTTATCTACTCTGTACTGGTCCTTCCAACATGGTAGCCTCTATCGAACTCAACACTTACTATCATCAAGTTACCCACGCTCTTAAAGCTACCGAATCGAAAGCGGTTCCTACAAGAAGAGTTAAAATTGGGACAGAGAAACCGCTGTGGTCCGAATCCATCGAACTCCAGACGGCTAAACGACCAGCTAAAATGTGGTTAAACATTTAGACTGCTTGCAAAAGACCGTTACGTGGGACTGTTTTCAAGCTTAAATAGAGTACAAAACGCAAATACAAAGCTGACATGAAAAAGTACCGTATTATCTGGTAGCAGTTTACTGAGAACAAAAAATCATAGTGAAGTCTAATTTGACCGGACGACCGTGCACCTCATACTTCTCTGGCACTGCATAACTGGCATTCTTACTATACTTCTGTATACACAAACTAGAATCTTGACATAATCAACCAGTATAATAAAGAAGTCGACAGCTGGCGTGTGCGCGTCTTAGTCGAGTGCTGTGTTGTTCCCCTATCCCTGGTAGCGATCCAAATCTCAGTCGAAAAGGCACTTTCTAATAGAAAAAATGGGACAGATGGTGACGGTCTCACAACAAAACATCTCAAGCACTTACCTGAAAGTTTCTATTCCCACCTTCAGCTTATCTTCCAGATGTGCATCACCAGGGGTTTTGTACCAAAAAGTTTCCTGAAAGGAGCCATCACTTCTATCGCCAAGAAAGGAAAAGATCTCAATGACTGTAAATCTTACAGACCCATAACAGTCTCTTGCATCCTGAGCAAAGTGTTTGATTATGTGATCTTCTCCGAGCTGGATACTGGAGATTTCGGGGATAATCAACTTGGATTCCAGAAAGGTCACGGTTGTCCAGAGGTTCATCGCCTTCTTGCTAATGTACTCATGGACTCAGAGAAAAACAGGTCGCCTCTCTATATGTGTACTATAGATATTTCAAAAGCGTTTGACAGCGTCAACCACATGCAAGCAATGAATGCTCTACTGCTGAGTGGTGTAAGTGCGAGCATAGTGAAAACATTGAAATTCTGGTATGAAAATTCAATAGTTTCTGCCAAATGGAAAGATAGAACATAAGATCCCGCCAAAATCAAAAGAGGCGTGAGGCAAGGGAGCGTTCTTAGTCCTCTCATTTTCAAACATGCGATTTCCAAGATTCTGGACCGCATCTCGCCTTCCCTTCTACTTCACGGTACCAACATGTCTTACCTTGCATGCACTGACAACGTCCTTCTGCTCATACATCAAAAGCTGATTTACAAGATAACCTGAGTCGACTCCAGAGTGACTTTCTTTCTATCGAAATCTCAATCAATATAGAGAAGTGCGAGTTTTTAACCTTCAACGCACCTAAAAGTGAATCTGTGACCCTCGGCAATCATGCAGTCCCTGCAGTGTCTGAGCTACAATATCTGGGTATCATGATTGCAGAAACGATCAGTAAAACCGGGCAATCCATCGTCAAGCAAACAACTACCGCCATTAAACGTACTTACGGGTCTATAGTGTCGAATCGTAGACGCTACTCCAGGAAATCTCTAGCCTCAATTTATCGTTCAGTTTGCCAGCCACATGTAATCTACCTTGCCGGTGCATCCCATGTGCTGACAGTGAGAGACTGCGAAAAAATCCGAAAGTGCTACTATAAGTATGCAAAATTTTTACTGTATATATCCAAGCGATACCGGAATTCTCGACTCGAAAAATATCGACTTCCGGAGCCATCCAAGCAATGGTCGACCATTCGGGACAATTCAGTGTTCAAAGTCAGATTGAAGAGACGTCGTTTTTCACCTGCATTTGTTTGAAGTTTCGTATCTTTTTTCTTTTTTGTTGTGCTCCACTATAATCTTTTTGTAGACGGTGGGTAAATAAATTATTGTTATATATATATATATATATATATATATATATATATATATATATATATATATATATATATATATATATATATATATATATATATATATATATATATATATATATATATATATATATATATATATATATATATATATATATATATATATATATATAAGCCCAGACTGAGCTGGGGCAATGAATACATACTATTTGCAAAGTGATTGGTGATGGTGGGCATCCGTGAACAAGTCCTAAATTGAGAGAGGAACTTGGAGCAATATTTGGGGGCGCCCACCTGTCGAGAGTCTCAGGTAAGTGAGTGACCCAAAAATTTGAAAAATTAAAATTTCTTCAGAATGCGCGGCTGAACTTAGGCAATGAATAGGTACTATTTGGAAGATGAAGATAGCTTTCAACGATTGTTTGCCTATTATTTCAAGCAAATTAATGCTCCTGTGTCAATTCTAAATTCTTGGCCAACCTTTTTAAGAACTTAGGCGGGCGTGCCTTCTTTGTCTCTCATTCCAGGCAATCTAATGGTCCTATGTCAATTTTAAATTCTTGATCAACCTGCCTGACACTCTAGGCAGGCGTGCATTTCTAAAAACTAACACACAAGTACTTGTCCAATAAGAGAGTCATACTTACTCCCGCCATTTAACCATCCCATTTAAAGATTTTCCCCTCTCAATTACTCGGACTATCTCGAACTATATATATATATATATATATATATATATATATATATATATATATATATATATATATATATATATATATATATATATATATATATATATATATATATATATATATATATATATATATATATATATATATATATATATATATATATATATAATGATGATGCTTTGGAACCAACACATGAACTATCAAACGTGATAAGATGACAACCTGGACCATCAATTGCGACAATACCAATACGAGCAGCTAAGGCAAAGGCCATTGTTAAATTGACTGAAGTAATCAAAATCCAAAAACATGTCAAAAATGAAAATGAAGAGCTCATACGGGCGGTTAGAAGATATGTGAAAACGACAATAAGAATGTGTCAAAAATGAAATCAATATATATATATATATATATATATATATATATATATATATATATATATATATATATATATATATATATATATATATATATATATATATATATATATATATATATATATATATATATATATATATATTATTTATATATATATATATATATATATATATATATATATATATATATATATATATATATATATATATATATATATATATATATATATATATATATATATTTAAGTTTTTAATTCAAACTAGTAAAATACCTCACAATTTTGAAATTAGTTTGTTTTTTTTATAAAAACGACTCGATACGTGAATAAGGCCTACAGGTTTGAACGTAACTTGGCATATAATGCCTTTAGAAAGGCCTAAAAAACGAATATTTGCACCATCAATTGTGTCAACACCTTGACGGGTAGCTATACCAAAGGCTATTGCTAAATTGTGTGAAGTAGGCTAATTAAAATCCAAAAACGTTTCAAAAATGAAAATGAAGAGCAAAGACACGGGCGGTTAGAAGATATGTGAAAACGACAATTATAGCGTGTCAAAAATGAAAATTAAGAGCAAAGACACATGCGGCGGCGGCTTGCCAAAAATTAAAATGAAGAGCAAACACACACGCGGTAAGAAGACATGCGACATCAATCATGCGAGCAAGTAAAAAATGAAAATGAAAAGCAAAGACACACGCGGTTAGAAGACTTGCGAAACCGAGAATGTGAGTAATTCGAAAATGAAAATGAAGACCAACCATGACAACAAGAATCAAAACGTTACAAATTGAAAATGATACCGATGATGATTGGGTTTAGAATTTTGACACGGATAAGGTCATCAATGCATACCATAACTTTGTTAAAAAACAAAGGTTCGGTGATATGTATTTCATAATGACGAAAAACAAGTGGAGGTCAAAGGAACCAAACAAATTGAAAATGATGAACAATTTTTTTCTATTTTGTTACCTGCATGTTTTTCGGAACTTTATAATGAAAGGGAACATAGTTATGAAACTAGAAATGTTGAATTAGTTAGAACGCCGGTTCCAGTTACTACCAGATCTAAATTTTCTATTAGGTGTATTGGTCCTGAAGTCTGGAACAGGCTTCCGGCGGATGTAAAAGGTAAGAAGGTTCTTGAGGAATTTCGTGCTTCTTTGCGATGTATTTGTTTTAACCAGTATTGTAGGCACGGATTAGGTGATTGATCTGGGAGTGAATATATGCTTGTGAGTGTTAAAAGAGAAATTTATTTGTGTGTTGATTGAGGTGATTGTCGGTATATGAAAGGAAGCATGATGAATCATAGAGTATGAGTGTGGGATTCCTTTAAGTTCCCTGTAAAAAAAATTATTATCTTTAAAATGTTGATTAATTGTTTAGTAGAGGTGGGGGAGGGGAGGAGGAGTCAGAGTTTTATTCCCCCGAGGAAGTGTATTAGTGTATAAGTAGTTGAAGTGTTCCTTTTTTTTGGGTCATCCCAAACACGCTAATGTGCATCGGGACCTATTTTGATAATACTGCGGGGAGTATTATATGCAGTTTTGTTTGTTAGTGTTATATGGAGATTTGTATGTTGTTGTTTTTTTGTGACCCATTTGTTAATAAAAAATAGAAAAAAAAAATAAAAGAAACAAACCCTTTCTCTTAAAACAAACCTATTATCTAAAACTCCGATAATAAAAAGTCATTTTTATTATCAGAAATTAACGTTTTCTTCTCGTATAAATTTGCTTTCCGTTGATCTTTAAACGCCTACATTTTGAAAGCCTTTAAATCTGTTTGGAATACATCGCTTATTTTGCATTAATATTCTCTGTGAATATTTCTTAAGTTATAGTCACCATGCTAGCTGTCTTAATTGTATTTCATTTGTCTTATTCCCTGGATGTTGACAAATTAAAATATAAAAACCTTATTAACAGTTATTTTTCCCCGATTGACTCGCTTCCCTTTGGTCCGTGAAAGAGGCATATTTGCTATGTATTTTATAGTTAGATGGACTATCGGAGTACTGAAAAATACTGGTAAGAGCTTTGTGTGCCAACTTCGTTTCCCGATTTATGGCTAAGCAAAGGCTAAAGACGTTAGCTTATAAGAAGAGGTACATCTTAGGCGATTTTTTAGGCAGGGGTGTCTCGAGGGGGGGGGGGGGGGGAGGGCCGAGCCCCCCCCAACTTTTCTGGCATTCAGTAAAATTTAAATCGGCGGAAATTTAGCAAAATTCTTAATTTCTGCAGAAAATTCGGCATAAATCAGGTAGGGATTCGGTAAAATTTACAAAGATCGCTCCCCCCCCCCCCAAATGAAATGAGCCTCAGGACGCCCCTGTTTTTAGGTACAATATAAAGCAAGCTTTTCTTCCCTAAGCCCTAACAACGTCGTATTGCAAAATATGTTGGAGTTTGATACCCACATTTACAAATAATCGTATACCCTTAGGATTTTTCGCAGACAGCAGTCGTCAAGAACATCTACTTCATAGTAATGAGACGCTTTCCATTGCCAAGTCTCGGCAGTATAGGAGAGAAAGGCCTAACAGCCACGATGTAGATACTAATTTTGGAATCTATAGTGTTTTGAAGTTACCAGCAAAATAATAAGAAACGTCATCGCTAAGAATTGATATATGTTTTATCTTCACTTAAGGTTATTATTATCGATGTTAGGATTTTTTTGGTTATTATAGTATAGGTTTCGTCAAAAATAAATAAGAGGATCGAAGTAAAATAAGTACTGATATATATATATATATATATATATATATATATATATATATATATATATATATATATATATATATATATATATATATATATATATATATATATATATATATATATATGCGAGGTTTTATAAATGGAGGTTTTAGGTTTACGAAGTTATAGGTTTTATACTCGTATAAAGGTTTTGGGTCAAAAAGGTTTTATTTCTTTGAAAATTTGAGGGTTTTTTGTCACTTTTGAAACTGCAAATGCTCTTTTCATGGCCCTTTAAAATAGTTATTTAACAGCTAATTTCTTATTTAGCTTGTATAATTTTTTTCAGGTTATTTTGTAACATCAGTGCCAAGAACTGGAGGTGCAAGACTTTCCCTTTTTTCGCTTATGTTTCTTAGCTTGGCTGTTGAAAGTCTTATTAGAAAAGCCATATTGGGAACTGAAATGTCTACTATTAAAAATGTGGATGAACTTCAGGTTTGAATTTGTTTTTGATATATGTGTGGCTTTCAGACGCTGATCTCAGCCTTGGACCCAGTCTCAAATTCTTAAAATTCTCAAATCTAATTGGTTGAAAATAATGTTCAACTTCTGGAATTAATACAAGACTGCTTTAGCCTCTGAACCCTCCATAATATAAAGGAATGGTAAAAGTACTGCATACAAAGTCTTCTAATCGGAATAGTTATAGTTCGAGGAAATTTCCCATGGTATTGAATTGTGGGTAAAGAAGAACTTTTTTTTTATTTGAAACAGAAACTCTAAAAATTGGATGTTAACGACCATATTTGATACACAGACAAAAATTTACTTGTAATTTACATGCGTTGCTAAACAAATTAAACTAGAAAATAAAGGATTTCAAGTTTGACTTTTGTGTGCTTATAATATTATGTTAAGAGTTATTCCAAATATGGAGGCTTACCAACCCCTTCTACGCTCTGCTCTTTATCGATTAGTTGAACCTTTTTATTGCTTTTTTAAAATTTCCTTTTCCATTAAAAACTACTCTTTCCGCAATAAGAGGGAAATTATCACCCTCTCAACACCTTATTTTATGCTCAGTATAAATGTATTTCTTTATATAAAGGGAGAATAAGGGTAGATATCCCCCCTCCAGACTGATTTGAAGAACCTCTCATGGAACCTCGCCATAAAATAAGCCACATTTAAAACGAACAGAAATTACCATGAATCAATCAACGAAATCTAAAACGAGTAGAAATTGAAATGAATAATCTAGTCAACCTCAAATGAACAGAATTCTCACAAATAAGAATGAGCCACCGAGTTATCAAACCCTTTGAAAGATAGAGTGCCATTTGCACTTTACTAAGATTAAATTATATTTTAAACAATTTTCTTTTATCATATTAATAAGAAAAAATTTAAATATTGCTCAAGTCTCCAGTAGCCACATCAAAGTGCCACTTAGGCACACTTAGCACAGAACGATAAAGCCTCTATATGTTCTCTTTTTTTCCTCCTGCTTCGTATAGAAGGGCTGTCGTAGAAACTTAGGAGAGGGCTCATTCGCTCGGAAATCGGAAGTTCTAATGCCCTGTTTAGCAGTCAAAAGTAATTGGATTAAATTAAAATGCAGCACACCAAAAAATGAACTTTTGGCAAAATGCCCTGGAGCGAAAATTTAAGAGAGCCAGTAGATTTATTATGGTTCAAAAATCTCACCAAGGGTTTTGAGCGCCCATTATGAATATAAAAATTGTTGAAGTATCAAGGAAACCAAAATGAAAACGATTTTTGCTCCCTGGCTCGTCTTCCGTCTGTTCATACCTGAAAACTGGGATATACAATTATTACAATTATACAATTATTACAGCTATACAATTATTAAGTTTTTTTTTTTTGTTACGTAAATTCTCTCCTTTGTTGCCAGACTGAATTGGGTCATAACTTTGAGATGAGTAAAGCAAATCAGATAAATCATCCCCAAGTGCTGTGCCTGAAAATTTCCCGTTAGCTACCAAAAAGCTCCCCACGAAGTACCAGTAGCTCGCGATTGCCAGTTTGGCGATCTCTCTTATAGAAGATCAGTTGGCAGATTATTTGTTGATTTACCGATTCAGAACAATATCTCAGCTAGCTAAACAGATTGCTCCAAAATTACCAATGTTCCTTGTAAAATGTCTACTTAGGTATCAATTTTCAATACTTTCGAATAGAATAGAACCAAAAGTTTAAGGATTGAAAAAGTATCATTTTTAAGTAGTAAAAGCAAACTAAAAGTCACAAATGAATTTATTCTAATGCGACCAATGATTCGATACTATCATCCGTGGAAAAAAAGAAAAGAAAAAAGGAGACACATCAGTGCTTCCCATTCAAATAACAACAAGTTGTTGTCCAAGGTAGGGCGACTGTAATTCTCCTAAAAGGGGTTTACAGCCATATTGATTTCAGTCGTGTATTTTCCATTTCTATTTGACGGCGTTTCCAAGGGGTTTCTGGCAGTTTTTTCAAATTCCCATTAATTTGTTCTTGCAATTAAATTTTATTATTAAGTTTAATCGAAATAATAGTTACTATTCCAGTATCAGCTTCAAATGGCTTATTGTCTTCTTAGACAGTTTTTTTTTTCAAAAGGTCTTTTTAAACCATCGGACACTATAGGCCGCGGTTCACTCTTTACTTGGTTGCTAGATTTGTGTAACCATCTGCTTTCCCCCATCTGAAAGATACAAGAGCCTTCCCTAATAGCTGGTCTATAACTGTATATTGTATATTTGTTAATACTATTTAATAAATTGTTAATATTAAACTGTCAGGAAAATTCCTGAAGCAGAGATTTTAAAATAACGCCTTCGATAGCTTTAACCGATCAGCTACTTCAGAGGTTGTGTTCTTTAGCATTTTTGTTCTATTTGGACCAACATTCTTGTTGTTCATTTGACAAAGGCATAAATCGGCACTTTATGGAGGTGTGATCTTCTTTAGGCTTAAATTTGTTCTAGAGTTGTTTTTTTTTCCGGCAGTGCAACCTCTGATTCGATACTATGATCCCTGCATCGAATCCTTCCCCCTCCCCTAACTGTAAAAATTTAAAGCTTATTGCTCTGTTTGCGGTTTGTTGAAAATTATGTGTCTTGAACAGTCCTTGGAAAGAATTAATAAAATGAAACTGATCATTTGATATATAATGATATTATTTGCTGAAAGCTCAGCACTATAAGATTTTATTTCACTGCAATTTTTATTTTCATTGTTGTAGGTACGAAAGAAAATATTTGTTATATAATTTGTTTCAGTGAAGCGACGCAGTAGGCTTTAGATTTTTATAGTTAGGGGCGAGGTAAGGGGGCTGTTACAAAATTTTTAGTGATTTTGGTTCGTTTTAAGTTTCTTTTGAATATTCATTTTCACTGTTACTGGTTTTAAGATTTATTCATTCATTTATGTTAGCACCTGTCGTATGTTTGTTTCCTATCATTGTTTATTTAATTTTTGTTTGTTTTTGGTTTCATTTATTCTTTAATAATGATTCTGGTCGTTTTGAGTTTGCATTATTATTGCAATTTATTTCTGCTGGTCTTAAAATTATACGGCTTTTTACTTTTCTTTGAAAAACTTCTTTTTCGGAAATGTTTTTAAATTAAGTTTTGTTCGTTTTTGATTGCCGAAGTTTCAAGTTTTTCAACATTCCCGGTTTTAACATCAAAGTTTCATCAGTGTATTAAAACATCGTTTTTTTTTAACATTAAAATTTCAAAATTCAACGTCCTCCTCAGAATTTCCTTAAAGTAGTCACAAGTAGATGTATTAGTAGTTGCAAGCAGTTGCAGTAGCAGTTGGAAGTAATCATATTCACAATCGCAACCTAAAAATATTACAAATAGGCCTTTTGTATAACTTAGATGCAGCTTTTTTTTTTTTATTAACTCAACATACCCTCAATGTTTTCCGAAACTTGGCCTCGATACCCTTAGCCATTTCGGAAACATCCAGGAGCAAAGATTCCCTTCTTTCCCGATGATAAAGCCTGTATTAAAAACTGGAAAAAATGTATAATCTACACTTCTTATCCAGGGGGCTGTGGGGGCATGGCATCCACAGAGGAGTAGTTATAAGACTTTTTGACTGTTTCGAATAATATAGCTTTTTAAAATCTCTGTCAGCATTAAGACTAGCATCTAAAAGGGCAAAAGGGGGGGGGTGTTGCCCTTAGTTCTTTTTCCAACAACCCTCTCTATATGCCTTTAAATTTTTAACTTAATACCCTTAGCTGTCCTTATATATTGCTTTTGTGTCCTTTTGACAGCCCTCTTGTTTGGTTTTGTTTGACATCCCCCTCAACAGTTTCTAAAAGGTTTACCTTAATATTCTTAGCCTTTTTGGAGACTAGAGGATCAAATATGCCCCGTTTTTCCCTATAACCAACCTTGTATATAAACAATGGGTAACTTATATAACTTAACACTTGTCCCAGGGAGTTGTTTGGGGTTACGTTACCCCTGGAGGTGTAGTTATTTTATTTTTCGACTAATTCGAATAATATGGCTATTCCAAAATTTTGGTCAGATATCTTTGGTGAGAGGTAAGTGGAAAAGCGAATGCGAGGGGACGGATGTGGATGTGAGGGGAGGGGTGGTCTGTGTGTGTGTGTTTGTGTGTGAAATATCAAGTATGAATATCAAGCCAATAATTTTCATATTTTGAAGGTGGGTGCTTCAAAAAAATCTTGTTTAAAGGATGTCCCCATCCTCTCCTTCTTTTGCGCAGGTAAACATGTAAATATAAAATTTTTACGTGGTATTTAAATTATTTTTACAATAAGAGAGAAGCTGTCACCTGGTAGCATACAAATTACAGAGGTTAGTTCAAATATTTTCTCCAAAATGAAGGGGAACTAGGGAGTAAAGTCCCCCTCCTCCCACATTCATATGAAGGATCTATTCCAGAAAACTATAAAATGTAGACCTTCATCGGTATGTTTTGAGACTTCAGCCCCCTCCCCCCTAAAAAGAATCAATTTAGTTAAAGAAAACTTAGAAATAATTGTCTATAATAGCTTTTTGATTTGTATAGACTGAACGTAAAATGGTTCGTAATAACGGACTGAAAGTAAAGAGCAGTCGGCACCAATAGTAACCAAAACTCTAAAAAATTGGATTTCTATTACGATATTGGATCTTTTATGAAAAGCCTAAAAATATGTATTTTAGGGCCCAAGTTTCCAATTTTTGTGAGAAAATATTTAGATCGATGTGAAAGGGGTTTATCTGACATACCTTTATTTTGAAGAACATATTTGGACTAAGCATACATCGAAGATGTTCAGGGAGCAATACCTCAAACATTATTGTGAAAATATTTCAAGTGCGAAGTAAAAGATTCATATGCTTAAGTGCTCATGGTGGAAGGGTTGAGGAGGCAGGGAGCATATTCAAGAGAAAAGTTTGTCCTTAGACTCTTACCTTGAAAAAATTTAGACATCAAGACCTAAAAAATTGTTTTCAGCGTTTGAGAACATCGTCCGCCAAAAAGATTTTAAGGTGTACCTTTTTATTTTTTTTATTCAAATATTTGCTATGTAAAATTCAAACTGTAGCGTAAAGGGTGGAAGGCTTAGGGGCTGGCTCCCTTCATATTATGAATGACCATCCAAATGATATTAAAAGCGGAAGGAAATTAAGAAATTAGATTTGTTTTACAAATAAAGTAATTAGTAACGATAAACCTTAAAATAGTTGAAAGTATCGTTGATAGCAACTTAAAACAAGCAAAATACTTGGGGGCTTCAACCCTCTTTGAATCCCACGCTGCTTATTCGAAACTATAGTTTAAGATTTATTAAGGGTATAATCAAATATACAGAAATGAATTATGCTGAAATGTTAGCGCTAAACCCCTAATTACCCACAAGTAAAGATAAACAGCGAGTGGCCCGTATCAATATAAACCAGAAGTGTGAAAAAAAGTAATTATGACATTACTATTTAATTTATTTAAATCTGCTCTTTATACTGATCAAAATACTCCATTTTTTTTAAATTCTAATTTCAGCGCATTTTCCAAAAGTCTGTATCATCATAGATTTAAGGTTTCTGACTTTTGGATCAGAATTGTGTGCTTTTGTAGCGATTGGCATCCCCGAGTGGGAGACTTTGGCACCTTTCAGCGGTATCTCAAGCTCCTTCCACATCGTTTTGTGAGACAAGCCAGGTGATGATGTAGCTTTATGAGTAATGAGACACCTTTTGATAAAAGTAAACATCTTAAAGTCCAGATATTTGTGTACGATGCTCTAAAGAAGCTTCTCATCAAGATTAAGATGCATCAAGATCTAAAGAAGCACAACTCGAAGTCCAACATGGAAACGAGTATGACCGAAAGCAAGACATTTGACACCTACACGAAGATTTGATTTAAAATATGTTTTCTCTAAAAGAAGAGGAAAGTAGTAGAAAAGCTTCTTCGTGAACTTAATTAGAAGCTGAAAAGGGCTACAATTTCCAAAATTTTTTGAAATGGCTAGGTTGAAAAGATAAATTAGATCAGTTGAAGATAAAAGATAAATTTGTTTCAGTTCCACTGATTTTTGTTTGTCTATGGTAGAACACATTAAAGCATACACAGTAGTAAGTCTTGATTGGCTAAATTGTTTGGAAGAAATTAGCCTTTCTTGGTTCTTCTTCTTTCAACATGTTCTTGTAATGCGTAGTGTTCTATCACTGTTTGTTTTTACTCTGTTCAAAGTAAGTTCTTTCTTGTTCATTTACTAGGAGTTGGTTCGGTATTGGACTGGATATACAAGATATAGTGTGATCATCACATCTGTCATAATATTAATAGTATGTGCCTGGAAGTTCAAGGATTACAACAAACTCAATCATAGGATTCTAACCGATATCCAAAAACAGAATGAAGAAATAAGATTCTACCTGCAGTCGCTCAAAGGAAACAGTGTAAATCCAGATGCAGTTGATGGACACAATTTAATCTACAATGATAGTGATCTTGAAGGTGAGATTGATATTTTACTTAAAGACTGTTTCTTATGAATAAATAAGTTTGTTTTTTCAGAAATAATTAAAAAAAAATTCCTGTCCAAGTGGTGAGGGGATTTGCTCCTTCTACCTTCTAATATTGATCAAAAGAACCTTTTCATAGAGAAATTGAAGATGCCTGGCCTGAAACTGCGGTTTTTCGTGCCCCCCTCCTGCCGAGAAAAGTTTTCTTACATCAGTTTTTCCTCCGATCTGTGTGCATCTATGGTAAAAACCTATTGTTGCAACTATTGAAGTTTTCAGCGACTTGTGAACTTAGTTGGCTCAGAGAATAAAGGAACACATCTGTTACAAACCCAAAAAAATTATATAAAAGTAGAGCTAGTGCAAAGCCTTGAAGGCTTTGAGGGTCATTTGAACTAAATTAGAAGCGTGGAGAAGTTAAAACAGCAAACACTTATCGGGAAATAGCAATGCATTATTGATATGTAAAGAAAAATTATCTAATAAGAATATTTCACACATTGTAAGTAGGCGACTGCAATTGGTTCAAATGATCGTGATGTTTGCTGTAGGAACCGTCCAGTAAGAGCAATCTATCTTTTTTAGAAGAAAGTACAGTTGAACGTACCTGCGGAAGGATCATTAGCGTTTGTTTTTTAAGCCGTCCTAGCCGAGTCGATTGGTGAACTGGATTTAGGATCCTTTGTCCGAGAGGACGAGGGTTCGAATCCTAGTTTACCCAATTATTTGGTTTGGGACGCGGATCAGTGGCGTGACTCTGTAAGCTCAGCCAGAGTCGACCCAGCTTTAAATGGGTACCTGAAGAAATCTGGCGAAAGTAAACAGGAAGGGTGTGTGAAAGCACAGGATGGTTGACCCCCAACCCTCCATTGCACTTCCTAGTTGAAGGGCTAAGAAACGGAGATCAGCACCGCCGGTAGGGACTGTAAAGTCCAATGCCGTATTCTTTGCCTTTACCTTATAGTTGAACAGCCCAGTCTTTAAATTCAGACAAACAAAACCTACCAGCTATTTGAGAAGAAGAGCTATCTTCAAATTAATTCCTCCAATTTGTTGCTTAGATTAATTTAATACGGAGAAAAAAGTTAAAAGTGTATGCATTAACATCATGTTAAAGTAGTTTTAAGAAAATCTCAGACTGCACTACCGAATCAAAAGCAGCAGAAACATCGATACTGCATATAAACAGGGAAAACATAGGATCATACGCTTTTTCAATGGTGTTATAAGTAGTCCGTGAACAACTGGTGTTTTGGCCACCGCCAATTTCAAACACTGCTACTACTACTACTACTAACAACTCACCGCAGCACCAAGCCGCTTGAGGCCAACACAGCTACGCAAGCTCTTCCTTCATCCGAATCTATTTTAAGCCTCTCTCTTTACATCCTCCCAGGAAGCTCCCATTTCCCTTAAATCTTTTTTTACGACATACGCCCGTTCCAACCGAGGACGACCTGTTTTGTTTAGCCTTAGACGGTTGGCCGAAAAAGACAATCTTTGGCAATCTGTTATCCTTCATCCGCAGAATGTTCCTTAGCCATCTCAACCTTTCTCCCATCATAGCCCTAGAAAGCGGGATTGAACCACACTTTTCGCAATGATTACTGTTTAAAATACGGTTAGTCAGTCGGGTACCCAAAACAATCCGTAGGCAATTTCTCTGGAAAACATCTAGCGAATCTTCCTCCGTTTTCGGAGTGCCTATGTTTCAGAACCATATATGACCATTGTTATCGCTGCAGCTTCCAATATTCTAATCCTTGTTCCTCGACTTATCTTCCTGCTCTTCTAAAATTTTTTCAACTGTGAAAAAAAACCTGGGCCTTGGTTATTTTACTTTAACATCTTCGCTGCACCCACCGTCTTTACTAATAATACCTACCTAGGTAAGTGAAGCTCAGAGAAGAGAGAAAATAACAAAATGAAAAATAAAGTAAAAAAGGGTGAAAAAACTTGTATTTTGTGAGCAAGCTAAAAATTAATATTAAAAAATATACGAAAATTTTACTAAAAGTACATCCGAAACTACTTCAAATTTGCAAAACAAAAATAAAAAGAGAAAAAAAAAACAAAAAAAAACGTGACTAAAAAATTTTTAATTTTACTGTAACGCGAAACTAAATAAACATAAAAAAAAAATATGAAGGAAAAAATTAATAAGAAAATAAACACTACGAGTTTGACCGGAGCGTTCGGATGGCATTAATTTTGGCTTGTCTACAATTTGGGTTTTCATTAGATTTGAAAATTGGTTCTTTTGAGTTTTTTAGGGTGAAAATATTGATTGAGTCCTTCAAGATTAAACTGTAGTAAATTGGGCTCAATGAAATATATCCAGTCTCTCTATTTATTGCTAAATTTTGGTTCATATATTTTTTTTATTTCAATTATCTCTTTAAAAGTTTGTGGTACGCTATTAACAGTTGATATTAAAGGTGCCTCGTCAAACAGAACTAGATGGGTCGGGTTTACAAAAATATGCGAAGCCAATGCCGAATCAAAGTTGTCATTGTTATTTTTTAATCTCAGGGACTTATCTATTGAAATTTTGTGCTCATGCAAACGTTCACCTAGTTGTTGATGGGTTCTACCAATGTAGAGATTAAAATATAACAATTACAACTTTGATTCTGCATTGTCTTCACATATTTTTGTAATCCCGACCCATCTAGTTCTGTTTGACGATGAAACTTTAATATCAACTGTTAATGGCGTACCACTCACTTTTAAATATATAATTGAAATAAAAAAATATATGAACCAAAATTTAGCAATAAATAGAGATACTGGAGATATTTCATTGAGCCCAATTTACGACAGTTTAATCTTGAAGGACTCAATCAATATTTTCACCAGGAAAAACTCAAAATAACCAATTTGCATATCTACTTAAAACCCACCGTGTAGACAAGCCAAAATTAATGCACGACGAAAGATCATTTCACTCTCGTATTGTTAAGTTTCTTTGTAATTTTTTACGGCATATATTTTTTTTAATTTGCTAACGTTCATCGTTAATTTAAAATAAACAATTTTTGATTCTCGTTTTTTTTTGTTTTTTTTTTTCTCTTTTTTTTTTTTTTTTGCAATTATGAAGTATTTGCGGCGATATGTTTAGAAAAATTTTCTTATATTTTTTAATATTAATTGTTCGCTGGCTCACAAAATCCTCGTTTTTTCACCCTTTTTGACTTTATTTTTCATTTTGTTATTTTCTCTCTTCTCTGAGTTTTCGTTTGTCATGTATAGCCAGTGTGGTCTAAGAATGTATTTAAGTGAAGCTGCCCACTTTATCGATCTTTTCGTTGTCCAACGTCACCTTTCATTTTCATTTGTTCCTAGCCTTAGTGACTTATCACCTTTGGATTCGTAGTTGCTTTGTCTGATAGTTTTTCAGTTCCCTGGTATTTTAAATTTTCAATGAGGTTTAAATAGTCTTTTTTTGTGCTACGGAACAACTTTAATGCAACTCCAAACCTAGGCTTTCTAGCGTCCTTCCAAATTCTATACCAAAGTTTAGCCTGTTTCTTGATATTTTTAATCTAAGAAATCTTGTCCAAAGCAGACATATTTCAGCGCGGTGAAAATTGAGTGTGACTGGATCTTTGGCACCGTAGAGTAACAACCAGAATACGACTCTAATTTTGTTTAACAGTTTATCGTTAATATGTTAATACTGCGCAGGATCGGCTTTGTTCCAGTCAGTTTTCCTAAATACGACTTTACAGGGGGGATAATAAGAGCTTGGAAAGTGACACCATAGGCTAGATAGACCCAAGTGGTCGCTGTAAGTAGGATCAGAATCAACCTGGATTTCATCAACAACTGGGAATTAATTATCATATGATCTGTATGACTAGTTGCCCCTTTGTTATGAATTGTGAACTGCTGGTCTTTATTGCATGTGGAAATTCCATCAGGTAAGGCTGCAATGATAATGTCAATCAATTTGGTAGATAAGGAAGGGTTGCACTGGACCTCACCACAAATCAAGAAACATCAGTTGCCAAATGTACACACCAGTCGACTAAGGCGACTACAAACTTCCGCATAATGATTCTTCATTCAGATTTTTGGAAGGTGGGCATGAACAAGGAAGAAGCTCTTCGGCCCTGTAAACTCAATAACAGTATAAAACTCATATGATTCCTGCAATGGCAAGCGATAACAATGACGTTTGTCTTCATGTATATGGATTAATGTATGTATAAATTTCTAAAATAGGGCTTTTTTGTCTTTAGTTAGCCAGTGCTCTTGTACATAGATCACTTCGTAAATCGATCAGATTTCGCTGAGATACTGAAATTTTTCCAGCATTGTGTCCATAGATGTCTTGTCCGATAGAAACACTTAGCTAATTCATTTTCGACCCTGCTGTGGTTTGTTCATGGCTTTTTTGACGGCTGGAAAAAAGAAGGCTATAGCAGGGTTAAGAGTTCTTGCCAATTGGACAAAACGTACATTTTACAGAAGCCGACTGGCACGGGGATTTTCGGTCAATTCGTTTGGTCCAGTGTAACGGGAGCAGTAGGGCTGACTTGAACAGTCGTGTGTTAAATGTTCGAACGTCTGGCATTTCAAGCAAAATTCTAAGATTTTTATTGAATGCAATCACTTTTTACATGAGTATGTTCTACGTAAACATCTTGTTGAATCGCTCTGTCACGTGCTGATGACTTGGAAAACCAGGTCTTGCAGTTTGAGATCTTCCATTTTCTTCTGGCCTTAAACTTGATGATTACTCGCTATTATTTCTTTTGGAGTACTTCCTAAGGACACGAGCTGAGCACAGGCCATAAATTTCTCTTTGTGGTACCCAATGCATACGTCAGACACTTTTGACACCAAATCACATGTAATCTCGATTATGAGCGACTGTATCCTTGTTCAAGTAGGCAACAAGCCCTGATTTAATCTATTAATCAATTTATGGTAACGAACTGCAAGTAAGAGTGACTCGGCCCAATAGTAACTGAAACTCCAGAAGCGGGAAAATTCTCAAATTTTGGATAGCAGTAACAATATACACGTCAAAAGAGATGGCATTTTATGATGATTCTAAATATCTAAAATTCATTAATTTATTCTTACCCATCAGTAGCTATGAGCCTTAGAAAATTTGTATGATTTTCGAAAAAGGGGTAAACATCCCCAAGAAGTCAAGTGATTTTAGTGAAAATCACACCATCAGATTCAGCATATCAGAGAACTTTTTGGTAGAGGTTTTAAGCTCCTATCTATAAAAATGTGGAATTCTGTATTATTTCTGCCATAAGAAAGATCATGGATGCGTGTTTATTTGGGTTTTGCCTGGGTGATCGTATCGAACCAATAGTCCTTGAAGATCGCGAGAGGACTCATTCGAACGAGGATCAAAAGTTAATGTTGCCTTTTTTAAGTGACGAAAAAGATTGGAGGGCAATTAGCCCCCCTCCCATGCCCCTTTGTTCCCCAAAGACATCCGATCAAAATTTTGAAATAGACATTTGATTCAGCATGGTTGAAAAGTCTAATAATTATGCCTTTTTGGATGACATGACCCCCATTGTCCCTGGGGAAAGGCTGTAAGTTACGCAATTTGTCCATTATTTACATATAGTATTTGTTGTTAGGAAATTTACGGATTTTCCATAGAGAGGAAAGTTTCTGTGGGGGAATGTTACACGCGGGGGGGGGGGGTTACTGGCATGATTTGAAAAACGGTCAGAAATTAAATTAAAAAGCATTTTTTTTTTCAATTGGAAGTACGGAGCAACATTAAAACTTAAAAAGGACAGAAATTATTCCATTTTTGGTTGGAACTGCCCCTTCATTAACCCTAACTCTTTACGCAAAAGCTTGTTTTTTGTCACAGTTCCTTAAGAAAGACTGATCAAACACAAGGGCCTTTGAATTTGAATGAGAAATGTTTTTCAAGAACTATAAGGTCTTACTTTAAAGAGAGCGAGGGTTGAGGAAGGGGTATCCTCCATCATATGCGGAATAATTTCTGTTCGTTCTACGTTTTAATGTTGCTTCTTACTGTCAGCTGAATAAATTTGTTAGTTTTATTTAATTGAAGTCAAACCAGTAACAAATCTTCTATTTGAATTATTTCTAATGTTTATTTTACAGACTCAGTCAACGATCTCTTAATCGATTAATCGCTCTGAGAGATTAAATAAAAACGAACGCTGTTTTTCAAATTAAAACAAACGGCGACATTAAAACTTAAAACGGAGATAAATTATTCCCTATATGAAGGGGGATGCCCCTCCTCAACTTCTTGCTCTTTACGCTGAAATTTTATAACGTTTTGAAAATAGTTCTTGGGCTTTAAAAATGTAAATCAACGGCTCTTGAGTTTTAGCAGTTATTTTTAAAGGAATAAAGGAAATTCAGCGTAAAGAGGAGGGGGGCTGAGGAAGGGGCACTCCCCACCAACGGGATAATTTATATTCGTTTATTGTCGGTCTTTAAGTTTTTTAAGTTAATTTAAGTTTTATTGCCGCTCTTTACATTCAATTGAAACAAATCATTTTTTTTAATTGAATCTTTGTTCGTTTTTAGTATTATATCAAGGAGGGCTGCGAGATGACCCTAGATGAGCTGGACGGTTACCACTCCCTCTATTCCGACTTTTTAAATCAATATTTATCTTTACACAATTATACTTTGAAGAAAAGAGTTCATTTAGGCTAATGTATTTGCTTTTCGAAATAGAGTACAACTATCCAAAATAAATGCCCGTTTCCGGGCATTAATAATATAAATAATATAAAATATATATAAAATAAATTGTAATTTATATTATTATAAAATAATAATATAAATAATATATTATTTATATTATTATTATAAGTAATAATATAAAATAAATGCCCGTTTCCGGACAAATAAATGTCCGTATTTCTAAGATTATAAAATTCTAATATTCCAATAAATCTTAATGAGACACTTCAAAATTAATATATTTTACACATTAGGAATCAGCATGAACCATAGATTTTGTGGTTAAATACATCGTAATCAAAAGTTTTTAAGATTTTCAGTTTTTTATCCACAAGGGTTGCTTTTTGCTTACAGTTTGTCACTACGAGTTGTTTTATCCGAGGTTCTCTTAAATGTGAAGAAGGGTTACTACTCCCAACTTCAACCGTCGTTTTTTTTTACTTCAGTTCAATATTTGCAATAAATTGAGGATTTTCTTGTGGATACTAGTGGGGGGGGGGGCAATGGCCCCGTGAAACAAGAAACCATTAAACATTGTATATAAACTGGTAAATGAGATATATTACCAATTAAATCTCGGAAAAAGTACTGGTAACACTTGCCCCTCCCTCCACCTACCTCTCCACCTTTGTATGCCTATCGTTACAATAGGCATGAGAATGTGATCTTGTATGTTGCATAGAAAAAAAAATCTGCAATAAGAGGGTCATTATCATCCCTAGCGCTAATATTACAGGTGTAGTCCAAAAATATTTCCGAGAATCAAGAGGGATCAACCCCTACCTCAAACCCCTTTCCATATTTACCTAAAGGCTCACGGAGGGCTAGAAAAAGGGCTCACAAAGGAATCAACTTAATTAAATGAAGTTTTGAAATAAACGCCGATGTTAATCGTTTATTTTGTATGGACTTCATGTATATTATTTGAAAAAAACTACGTTTTCTAAAGAGTTAAAGAGGCTGAGTTACAAGGTCGAACCTTAAAACGTACAGGGATTAGGAGGCACAGTTGGGGGGCTGGCGCCGCCCAAACCCCCCGCTTTCGCAGCCTTTTAAAAAAAAAAAAGTTTAACTGAAAGTAAGGAGCGACATTAAATCTTAAAACGAACAGAAATTATTCCGTATATGAAAGAGGCTGTGCCCTCCTCAACGCCTCGCTCTTTACGCTAAAGTTTGACTTTCTCACAACTCTTTTTTAAACAATAAAAACTTAAGCGTAAAGAGCGAGGCGTTGAGGAGGGCACAGCCTCTTTCATATACGGAATAATTTCTGTTCGTTTTAAGATTTAATGTCGCTCCTTACTTTCAGTTTAAAATTTTTTTTTTTATTTAACGGCTGCGAAAGCGGGGGTTTGGGGGCGGCAGCCCCCAACTGTGCCTCCTAATCCCTGTACGTTTTAAGGTTCGACCTTGTAACTCAGCCTCTTTAACTCTTTAGAAAACGTAGTTTTTTTCAAATAATTTCTGCATGTTTTTGTACAGTTTATTACTTATTATTGCTTGACTAACTGTTAGCTGATCGTGTCAGGAGTTGAAGTTGGGGGCTGCTGCCCCCCAAACCCCCGCTCTTGAACATTCTTGTGTTCAGGCTTTTAATTCCTGAATACTCAAATCACGTCGTACAGGGTGCCTCCTAATCCCTGTACGTTTTAAGGTTCGAACTTGTGACTCAGCCTCTTTAACAGCCCCCCCAACTGTGCCTCCTAATCCCTGTACGTTTTAAGGGTTGACCTTGTAACTCAGCCTCTTTAACTCTTTAGAAAACGTAGTTTTTTTCAAATAATACACATAAACAGGTTAGACATGCTTTGTTATGTAAATTTAAGCGCAGATATTTTAATAAAAAATCAGGTCTAAACTGTTTATCTGTATTATTTTAAAAAAACTAATGTTTTTCGTAAATGTAAATTCGGGGGATAATGTTTTCGGTCTGAAAATATCAAAAGGCCCTAACAGGTCGAATTCTGCTTCGAATGAGTCCTCATTCAACCGGATCCGTTGCCAACTGTGGCCTGTAGGCGTGGCTAAGAAAAAAAAAGAAATGATGAATTTTAAGTGGCTATATTTGGTTTTTTGAAAACAGGGAAGGAATAATCGGATTAAGCTAAAATTTCAAGGATTAGCTCCCAGACTCAAGGAAAACTTAACCTTTAAATTTCAGCCCAATCGGACAACGCCAAAGGAGGGCTGTGGTAGGAGGGTCCAAACCTCCGGCCCAGTTTACCCCATGAAGATAAAGTCGGAGGAGGATTAAATTTTGCAAGTTTCTTAGTTTGAGCTTGGGCTACAAAATGCGATTACCGCCGTCTCTCTGCAACCTCTAGGACCTGAAATCGCTTAACATTGTCGTGGGTCGCCTCTTTATAGAGGCACAAGTGTGCCTCCTTGATAATACACATAAACAGGGTAGACATGCTTTGTTATGAAAATTGACGCGCAGATATTTTCATAACAAAGCATGTCAAACCTGTTTATGTGTATTATTTGAAAAAAACTAAGGTTTCTCGTAAATGTAAATTCGGGGGATAATTTTTTCGGTCTGAAAATATCAAAAGGCCCTAACAGGTCGAATTCTGCTTCGAATGAGTCCTCATTCAACCGGATCCGTTGCCAACTGTGGCCTGTAGGCCATCGCCTCTTTATAGAGGCACAAGTGTGCCTCCTTGATTACTTATTATTGCTTGAATAACTGTTAGATGATTGTGTATTATTCTTTTCTTTCTCGACAGGGTGTTTTAAGGGTCGACCTTGTAACTCAGCCTCTTTAACTCTTTAGAAAACATAATTTTTTTCAAATAATTTAAAAAAGAAACTGAATTTTTTTTTTTAATTTAATTTCAGTATATAAAAAATTTGATACAACGGTGAATCGAACTCAGGTTTTCCGCCTGGCTGCCAGAAGTCTCACCACTACACTAAAGAGACATAATTGAAATTGTTTTTTAGTGAGGTGATGAATCTTTTTGACGCAAGCAAAACTTGATATTTGGTTTTTGGAAAACAGGGAAGGAGTGATCAGATTGAGCTGAAATTTCGTGGGTAAGCTCTCAAGCCCCAGAAAAGCTGATCCTTTAAATTTCAGCCCGATCAAACAACGTTAAAGGGGGGCTGTGGTGGGAAAATTTAACATGGGCTAATATAGGAAAACAAGGTTTTTCGTAAATGTAAATTCGGGGGATAATATTTTCGGTCTGAAAATATCAAAAGGCCCTAACAGGTCGAATTCTGATTCGAATGAGTCTTCATTCAACCGGATCAGTTGCCAACTGTGACCTGTCGGCGTGGCTAAAAAAAAAAAAAAAAGAGATGATGAATTTTAAGTGGCTATATTTGGTTTTTTGAAAACGGGGAAGGTGTTATCGTATTCAGCTGAAATTTCGAGGATAAGCTTCCGGGCCCTAGGAGAGCTTAACCTATAAATTTCAGCCCAATCAGACAACGTTAAAGGGGGGCTGTGGTGGGAGGGTCGAAACTTCCGGCCCAGTTTACCCCATGAAGATAAAGTCGGAGGAGGATTAAATTTTGCAAGTTTCTTATTTTGAGCTTGGGCTACAAAATGCGATTACCGCCGTCTCTCTGCAACCTCTAGGACCTGAAATCGCTTAACATTGTCGTGGGTCGCCTCTTTATAGAGGCACAAGTGTGCCTCCTTGATAATACACATAAACAGGGTAGACATGCTTTGTTATGAAAATTGACGCGCAGATATTTTCATAACAAAGCATGTCAAACCTGTTTATGTGTATTATTTGAAAAAAACTAAGGTTTCTCGTAAATGTAAATTCGGGGGATAATTTTTTCGGTCTGAAAATATCAAAAGGCCCTAACAGGTCGAATTCTGCTTCGAATGAGTCCTCATTCAACCGGATCCGTTGCCAACTGTGGCCTGTAGGCCATCGCCTCTTTATAGAGGCACAAGTGTGCCTCCTTGATTACTTATTATTGCTTGACTAACTGTTAGATGATTGTATATTATTCTTTTCTTTCTCGACAGGGTGTTTTAAGGGTCGACCTTGTAACTCAGCCTCTTTAACTCTTTAGAAAACATAATTTTTTTCAAATAATTTAAAAGAGAAACTGAATTTTTTTTTTAAATTTAAATTCAGTATATAAAAAATTTGATCTAACGGTGAATCGAACTCGGGTTTTCCGCCTGACTGCCAGAAGTCTCACCGCTACACTAAAGAGACATAATTGAAATTGTTTTTTAGTGAGGTGATGAATCTTTTTGACGCAAGCAAAACTTGATATTTGGTTTTTGGAAAACAAGGAAGGAGTGATCGGATTGAGATGAAATTTTGTGGATAAGCTCCCAGGCCCCAGGAAAGATTATCCTCTAAATTTCAGCCCGATCAGACCACGTTAAAGGGGGGTTGGGGTCGGGCAAATTTACATGGGCTAATATGGGAAAACGAGGTTTTTCGTAAATGTAAATTCGGGGGATATTTTTTTCGGTCTGAAAATATCAAAAGGCCCTAACAGGTCGAATTCTGCTTCGACTGAGTCTTCATTCAACCCGATCTGTTGCCAACTGTGGCCTGTAGGCGTGGCTAAGAAAAAAAAGAAATGATGAATTTTAAGTGGCTATATTTGGTTTTTTGAAAACAGGGAAGGAGTGATCGGATTGAGCTGAAATTTCGAGGATAAGCTCCCAGACCCTAGGAAAGCTTAACCTCTAAATTTCAGCCCAATCGGACAACGTTAAAGGGGGCTGTGGTGGGAGGGTCCAAACTTCCGGCCCAGTTTACCCCATGAAGATAAAGTCGGAGGAGGATGAAATTTTGCAAGTTTCTTAGTTTGAGCTTGGGCTACAAAATGCGATTACCGCCGTCTCTCTGTGACTTCTAGGACCTGAAATCGCTTAACATTGTGGTGGGTCGCCTCTTTATAGAGGCACAAGTGTGCCTCCTTGATTAGGAATAAATGCGCCACCAGATGGCATTAGTGTCTCAGAAGCTGTGAAATTCAATGCATAAATTTTCGATAATTTTAAAATCGATTGGTTGTTTTTCACTTGATGGCTTTTGGCACCTTTTGACTAAAAATTGTCGTTTGGCGCCGCAATATGGCTGGAAACTTCACTTTGCAATGTGACAGCAATTTTGCTTCTTGAAAAGGTTTATAGAATCTTCAGTGTCCTTTCATAGTCTTCCGATTAATTAAAGAAAAAAAAGTTTTTTCTAATAGGATTAAAGATTAAAGTTGGGACTTGTAAAAAAAACTATTGCTTCGCAGACCTGAAAAACTGATTCAAATCAACTGGCTCATGATGTGTCCGTATATTTTTAGAAGTCTGTAAAACTAGGGCTGTAATGAAAAGACGCAACAAAATAGTTTTAAGAGCAGAAAAGTCCTCAAGTAGCCTGTGAATCTAAAACACTCCAACAAGCTCGGTTTTCAATAATCCGCTAGTTTTATAGAATTCTACGAAAACAGGGAAATATCATAAGTCAATTTATTTGAACCTGTTTTTCAGATACGTGCTGCATAAACTAAGACGTGATAATTTTTATTCATTTTAAGCTTCAGTTTCGCTCGTTGCTTCCATATGAGGGACTGTAATTCTCTTAAATGGGGTTGTTGGTCATTGTGATTCCATTGGCGCAGCTTTCGCTTCGATCTGTCACCATTTTGATAGATTTCATACTCTTTTAAAATTTTCATAAATTTGCTGCAATAAATTTAAGATTATCCAAAAAAAAAACAGTTACTAATGATAAATCAGCTCAAATGGTGACTCGTCTTCACTTAGGTTTTTTTCCAAATCGCCTTCTTAAACTTCCGGTTACTATGGACTGTGGTTCGCTCTTTACTAGGTTGAAGTCACAGCTTTAATCATGATATTTTAGAACTGTTGGTCCAATACGATCACCTCTGGGGAAAAAACAACGACAAATAAAGGTGAACCTGTGATCATTCTTCTAGGGAAAAATACAAAATTTCACATTTTTCTATATAGGGGCTTAAAATGTCTATACTGGAGTACTCTGGTGTGCTGAATTCGATGGTGCAATTTTAATCGAAGTCACTTACCCTTTTGGGATGTTTCCTGCTTTTTTTTGTAAATGAGGCAGATTTTCTAAACCTTGTAACTTTTGTTGGGTAGCTTAATATATCTTTGACATCACCATAAAAATTGGATTCTTTTTAAGTCTACATTGCTGTCAAAACTTCTTATTTCAGAGTTCTGGTTACTATGAACACGAGTTGCTCTTTGATTACAGTTTATTGGCAAGAACCGTTTAATGTATGAAGATAAATCGGATGAATGTAGATAAAAACAAAGATGCTGGTAACGCTTGCATCACCACTTCTGGAAAATTCCCTCAAGATACCCCTTCTCTCCTTCACATTTCTTCATTTTGAGCTGGTAAGCTTATGAATATAATATTTGATATTACAAAGAAAAACAATTCTGCAATAGGAGGAAATGTATCACCCCGCAGCGCCTAAATTCAGGCTTAATCTAAACAAGGAGACTTGAGATTGATTTATATTTTCTCCATCATCCCAAGAACCTCTTCTATATTTATTTGAATGCTCACTGACAGTTCGGAAATTTGGGCGTGAAAATGCGCTGCTTGAGACATCCTGCACATATACACACCCACCTGCGTAATGACTCACTGGCCCTCCTCCACAAAAGCTGATGTACAATTGTACATCATTGTGCATAATCTTATCAAACAGCAAGTGAATCAACCTTTTTGAATTGCATATTTTATCACATAAAGTGAATTGTATAAATTATTGAATAACGTTTTATTTTGGTTTTCTAGACTTGACATATCAAGAAAGCCTTGCTGAGACGACATACAGTAGTGACTCAGACGTAACGTACAGACCAGGAATAGATTTCACGGAAATTATAGACAGTTCATTCTCATCGCTAGTCATGATGTCGAACGACAATACAGAAATCCCACTTGAAGGACAAGAAATGGTTCCTTATTCGAGACAAGAAGCTTCCCGTAATGGCGTTGAAAGGGTATGGTTAGTTTTGACTGCTTTAAAAACGGTGAAATTAAAGGGGAGAATGAGAAAGATCGAACTTAGTAAAATGCATTAAGAATTATTTTTGTTGTACAAGGGTTCAACAATTTTATACAATTGGTCCTGTTGTAAAGATTGCAGGTGACTCTCATACCCATACCTCTTGAGTTTACTGCATCGCATTGTGGTTGCCTCCCCCAAATTGGAAAATATTTTACATGGGGTGTAATTCTTTAGCGGAAAAAAAAAGAAAAGAAAAAAGTCACACCTTAAACCCATCCCTTACTCAAATTTTATTTATCGAATATCAAGCAAGTAAAAGCAAGACAGATCGGGTCTTTCTGATAAATGAATGTAGCAAATTTAAATAGACCACTTACACATTTTGATTCAAATAAGGCAAAACAAATATAAATAATCATAGGTCAAGGAAACGTTAACCCTATTGTGTTTGATAAATTACCTGGATTTTTTTTTTATGCTTCCAAATAGGCTAAAGTTCTTTGACTTTTTCTTAAATTCGTATCGTTTTTACCTTTATTTATAAGGTTTAAACTTGTTCCGGGCTGATTACAGGATATCATTGTTTGAGGTTTTGACCTGTATTATTTCTCTAAAACTTTGCAAAGGCTCAATTCAATTATCAATTATTTTTGTCTAATCGAAAAGTATGTTATGGTGTGAAAGACCAAACAAATGTTCCGCAATTGCTGAGTCACGAGTTTCTGGTTTTTCATTGCATTTTAGAGTGTAACCTGTTGCACAAGAAATCCCCTTCCATCCACCCCCCCCCCGTATTAAATTTAAATTGCAATGTTCCATAACTGTTGGTGATACGCATATACATTTTATTTTGCATACGCTGTAAATATTTTGACGAACGAATGATGTTGCGTAAATAGCTTTATGATAATTTAAAACCAATTGGCTCTCTCAGGATTTTAGCTCGTAGTTTTTTGGCCCTAGTCCGACAGAATTGCTGTTTTGCGAACACTAGATAACAAAAACTTGCACTTTAGTGTGGCGTGATCTCTTTTGTTAGTTAAAAAGGACACTAGTACTTTCAAATTCTATTCAAACGATCACTCTCCTGATATTCTATGCCCGCTGGTTTAATACGATCACCTCTGGCAAAACAAAACAAACGAATCAACATGCATCTGAAAATAAAATTTGTCCCTTGAATCTTTCTATTTAAAGTTTTTTTTTTGTAAGACCAGTATTATTCTCTTTACCATAATTTGCAAATTTATTTGCTTCAGGGAGGTCAGCTAAGGTACAACTTTCGTCCAAGGCGAGGAAACAGCAACTTACGTCAATCATTGTGTGAGACTCCAGAAGAATTTTTTGCTACAGTCAAGTTGCAGGAGAAGTTGACGAGGAGAAGAAATGAAAAGCTATTTGGAAGTGTATATGAATACGACTGAAATAAGATTGTACTTTGAACTCTACGATTTGAAAAACGCTCGTCTCGGAAACCTAAAATGATGTAATCTTTGATTGGAAATAGGATTAGGCTTCCAAGGTTTGACAAAATTGAAAAATGTATAGTTGAGTGTATTTTTGCCAGGTAGAAGTGACACCACTACTGCTACTACTAATAACTCATTGCAGCACGCAGTCACTTGAGGCCAATACGGGTACGAATTTTCTTCCTCTATTTTGTTCAAAGCCTCTCTTTTTACTTTCTCCATTGTGAGAATTCCGAAATCATTCGGTACTTCACATTTTCAAAATCATATTTGTAATCTTCAGTATCTTATCTCTAACGTGGCAACTACCATATTTCAAAGACTTGTTCACCACTCTATCAGCACCTGAGCGCTTATTATTCTTCAATTTTTTCGTCCTATCTCTAACTCCTTCTTGCGATCATTCCAAAAACACAACCATTCCAGAATCTCCCAAAGTTTTACTTAGTTTCATATAATATGTCCATTTTCGATTTTTCGATAAACCCTCGTACCCTCCCAAAAAATAAGTTGATGCTGATTCCATGCTTCTTTTCCCAGTTTCTGACCATGTGCTTCTTCTACTCTATTTGGACCATGGAAAAAGTGAATCTTCCTTTATTGCTACCGGATTGTGCTACTTTTCGGAGGATTTTCAAACATAAATGTAAGAATAAACTGATGAAATATCGTGACATCAATATTTTAGTTAGACGTTTTCATTATTGTTTAGATAACAAGCAACGGTAAATGTAACAGGTGATTATGGTAACAGGCCAATATTTATTAGAATGAACCCCTCACAAAATTTTCCATAGGGGAGGGGGGGGGGGAGAATCACGCAGAATTTACCTGGGAGGGGTAAATAAGGGTATATAGCACCCTTTTTTTCAACAAAAAAGCGCCGTGTTTTGGGACTTCTAGGAGGGAGACAGTTACTGCTTTCCTCTACGAAATCAAACTGTAAAATTCTCGGCCTTAAATTTTGAATGCTACCGTTGCTCCACTCAGTCGTTTTATTCATTTTTTAAACTATTTTATATTAGTATACATAAAATAATTAGCAATTTTAAATAATAATTCCCCATTACTGTTTTAACACATCCATATTTTGTTTTGTTTTTTTATATTGGCTATTTTTGCGCCATTTTGTGTTGTCTGTAATTGTGACTATGTATGTTTTGTAACAACCTTAATTTATTTTAATAAAGCTTTATTTTCTACACCTGCTTTTGGAAATGTTTTAAAACGACTGTTTTTAAAGCAGTATAATACAGAAAAGTCCATTTTACTGAAGAACGTTTGGATCTAGTCTTGAAATATTTGCCCTCCCCTCGCAAACTTCCAAGGCCCACTACCCTCTTCAAATAAAAAAAAAAAAATCACGAAAGTGTCACTACGATCCTCCAGTCGTGAAACAAAACAGGGCTGTCTTACCAGAGCTTTGGGTAAGATCCTTCACCATCTTACGAAACCTACTGACTGTGTAATAATCAGAAGCACTCCTTTAACTTCAGGTATCCGTCGTATAACGTCACACGATTGTTTTTAGAGTAGAAGATTAGTTATTGGCCGAGAGTAGCGGACAATCATTGATCATATGGAAAGATTATAGATACTTTAGGAAAGAGATTCTGAACCTTCTCGCGTGAGGTGCTAATTCCATGGAAACCACTTCCGTTTAAAATGCAATCTAATTCTTTTACACTATTCAATTTTTCGCAGATGTTATCGGGATTGCTTAGTGTGAATTAATATCGTAAAAAAGTCACTTGGTTAACTGCCATGGTTGAGGCGAGAAATAGTAACTTGAAGCAAGGATACTGTCGCTGTAAATTTAGAAGAAGAAAAAAGAAATGCAGTGATCCCACCTATGAAAATGAAGAATGGCTAGACGGTATTTTTGAAATTAACACGGTATGTATGGATAAAATCTTAGGTATTTCCAAAATTTAGCGCAAAAATGAGGGTTTTAGAGCTGCCTAAAGCCTGTGCCGCTTTTAGATTAAAAAAAATTATAATCGAAAACATTTCATTTCAAGAAAAATCTTTTTTTTCAAAAATAAAATACTGTCTAGCTAGATGCACCAACGTTTTTCTCAGAAATAAAATTTTATCTTCAGGACCCAAAACCTCCAACTGTAGACGTACAAAAAACATCGTAAAACCACAATACCAGTCAGACATTTCGTTCTAAATCCCACCAGCCTCTAAACGGATGCCATGACGACGATGAAGGTGTGCTAAGTTGGACGTGTTACACAGATAAAGGAAGATAAACTCCTTAGGACAGTATAGGAGCAGAAGAAAGAATCTGAAGAAGAGAAAGACCGAAAAATTTGCTTCGGCGTACGAACCAGCGAGACTTGAAGTATATCCATACAATAGTCTAATCCCAGTAGGGAGATGTCTGGGTAGGAGTGCATATAAATATGACTAGCGACTCTTTCTGGATGTCTCTGGCAGCACAGGAGGAACTAAGGTCAAATGTTTAAATACGAGTATCATTTTGAAAGTAAAGAACGTTTTGTGCTAACGAGTGATCACGTTCTCATAGTAGTAATCCGGTCTGGTTATTGACTTTGGCATTGTTTTACTTAAGTCTGACCCTAGGTGCTATAGCCAGTTATTGCTCACCTGTTAGACTTTAAAATGTCGATACAGATAATGATACCGCCACCGTGATATTTTTAGTGTCACAAGATGACTGCAAGGAAACTGCGACCGAGAGAAAATTACAGATAAATCACTGGGGTATGCGAGAACGTGATGAACAAAGCATCAGTTTGGAAGAGATGCATCATGTTTAATGGTTGATGGACGAATGTGCATGATAAAAAACGCTCGGGCCGGCCTTCTGTTGTGGCTGATGAAGTTTAAGGAGGAATTACAAGAAAAGTTTTGAGAGAATAGGCCATCCACAACCGACGGGTACAAACATTTTTCTTGTAGTTTAAAGAACAGTCCAGTACGAAACAGCCAGTGACAAAATTATTACATTTTTTTTTTTACAATATTGATACCTTGAGTCTTGTCAGAACAACCCAAAATAAGTGAACGGGAGTTACGTTGATTTTTCTCAGTCACTACGCAATGAGAAGGGAGCAGTTTCGCGACAACTATATACGCAAGAGGCATAGAAAACATGCAAAAAGTTAAGACAACTGATTAAACTTAAATAGTGATTATACAAAAAATAAGTAAGCGTCAAATAGTATGTAAATATTTAATAATGCATTGGGTTCTGTGACAAGACCGATTCAAGAGTTTTTGATAAAAGAGGGTATTGATCCCAGCCATATGTCCTACGCAGATGACCTATACCTCCTTCGAGCATTTACGTGTATTTTTATGAAGGGTTGAAATTAACTTATTATTATTATTTTTTTTTTTTTTATGTCAGTTACATAAGAGTTGTTATACTCTTATGTAATTTGGGATTATTCTCGATGAGCTTTTATCCTTCCGTAAACATTCTGATTAATTGAGAATGAAACTTGCCCATAAGTTAAGTTGTCCCAATAGAAAAAAACATGTATTACCTTTTTTTATCCTTAAAACTTCGGGCCACTCATTGAATCATATGTTAATTATTGCTCTGTAATTTATCTCGACACAATTAGGGTCCACCTGTAGCCTCTTCAGATAATTCAAAATAATGTAATTATACGCCTAGTTATTTCTATTCATCACCCAATGAGGCTTCCAAATCTCTCGGAAACCCAATCTTTATATGTTTTCCTCAATATACTTAGTCTTAAACAACTGAAGGACCTGCATACAGCAATGTGGTATTATGATATTCAATCTTCA
This sequence comes from Artemia sp. Qi Xiang Cuo, assembly GCF_049724085.1. Classification (NCBI taxonomy): domain Eukaryota; kingdom Metazoa; phylum Arthropoda; class Branchiopoda; order Anostraca; family Artemiidae; genus Artemia; species Artemia sp. Qi Xiang Cuo. Next base: position 34,761,651 of record NC_142804.1, read on the forward strand.
ACAAATTATTTCCATAATTTAGGTATAATTGAGACTCTGATTTCTCCTGCCCACCACGTCCGCTCCAAGAAGTATCACCTTCTTCCAATTAAATCAGAAAGAGCTAGATTCTCAATCAGATATCAGATTCCTCATATTGTCAATAAACTTAATTTAGTAAAAAGGTTCCCAACTTTCAAGAGCAGATCTTCTTCGAAAGAACATATTTCAAAAATTGTTCTTTGTCTGGATGTTGGGATTGATGAATAATTGATATTAGTATGATTTGTGTTGTGGTGTTCTCGCGCTGGGGTGGCCTCCTCTGTTATCTGCTACCTTGTATGTTTTTTTTATATCCTGTATTTGTTATTTCGGCATTTTCTTATATTTGTTTATGGCCGACACATCGAGCCCTGCTCTCCGTCGACCAGTTTAGAAATCTGTTTGTCATGTGTTTTCGTCAATAAAAGATTACTGAAAATACAAAGCGTTCTTTATTTTTCAATATGACAATGTATATATTTTGAAAATAGTTCTAATGTTTAAGATTTTATACCAATCTTGGCTGTCAACAATTAAATACTTCTTCTTACAAACACAAAGAAGGAGAAATAAGGAGTTGAATGGGATTTCTGAAAATGTGATTATTTTATAGGGATCCTAATCAAGGAATAAAACTAAATACGTCTTACATGCCCTTTTGGAATTATCTAAAGCTTTGATACCGTTAAGCCCATTCGCAAATTCAAAAACAATCAATTTCTTTGTCAAAGAAAAAGAAAAATAACAAATTTTTAACAATTTCACTTAATTTTTGAATCAGAAAAATTTCAACATGCCTTTTCTCTAGATGTTTTCCGTCAATTTATAAACGTTACCCAAAGCATTTATTCACGGGAAATAGAAAACATATTTCATTTCTTAATGATCTAAAATGGAGCAAAAAATAAATAAAATTGAAATATTCCTCTTCGAAGATATAAAGAGCACTATAGTTTCTTGACTTTCTAGGTTCATAAACGAGATTACTTTATGATGGAATTTTTATCATTTATTTGTGGGCTATTTCCGTCACATTAAACATTATTCATATAATCCACAATAAAAAACGCTATCTTTATTATATGATTTTGCTTCCATATTACCCAGTAATAACAATCTTTTTGAAATTCTAGCAACAACTTAGGCCCAAATTAACAAGAAAATACCGAAATGAATTACGTTAAGAATAAAACACAAAGTTAAAGTTTCGCAGAGAATTTGCTCAAAATCTTCTCGAGTTTCATAGCTTTACCCATATCTCCTTTAAGCCGTAGCTTACCAGACATAAATGCAGCAGTAGGCTTCAACTTTCCTGAAAATGAAGAATAAATTCATCCGACAAGTAAAAAAATTACCATCTGTTGATTGGTAAATCAAAACGATTCTAACCCGTCGTGACCATCAGACTAGTCATGACCAACCGGTTGATCGTTGAATATATTTTTGTCGACCATTGAATAGACTTGCTCTGAGACATTTTGCAAAACTTTTTTAATTCTTTATATCTTCTCCTCTGTTAATTATTTTTAGCCTGACTAGTTCTTTTGTCCTCGTGTATGCTGCCTGTGACCCTTGGGACGGGGGGTTGAAACTTTGTATATTTACAATAAAAATATTTGTTTATTTACACAGGATGCAAAAAGAGGATTATAAAAGAAAAATGGAAAGGAAATTTAAAACAGGACTCAAACATGTGCCAACACATACACAAAAGAAAGAAACTTAAATCTCGAGACAGTAAGACAGAAGGTCAAATACTGGACCGGACCGAATTCTGAATGATGTCATGTTTCTTTTTTAACAGCCAATTCACTTCAATTGAGCTTTTGATACTGAAATTATTTCCATTACGCAATGATATCCCAAAACGCCTCTTAAACAACAGGTCTTTAACAAAAGTCATGAGCTCCGAAAGTCAGTTTTCCTTTTTTTTTTTTTTTTTTTTTACCTCCTATAAAAATTTGTAACGCATCAAAGCCTTTAGAATTGCATCAGCCAAGTAGTTGACACAATTCTAGATCTTTGGTTTGACTTCATTTCTTCTCTGAGAGAAAGAGTTGAGAAAAAACATATGGTTTTGACTCGCAAATGACTTTATCGACCAAAAGCCTGGTAGTTCTTGCAACAATTGAGCTTTTGCATGGGTTCCAATTTAATTTTTTACGTAAAATTGTATGGTTTTTAAGGTTTCACGTCGTTACTTTAATTTTGAAATTACAATATGCAAACCTTTGAAATCAAAACTTTTATTTTGAAATTGCGAGATTTCAGGTCAGCACTTTTATTTGAATCTGCAAAACTTCACGAGTGGTGTGATGTCAAAATTTTTCCCAATTAAAAAAAAATCCGATTCCATTTCATTCTTAGCCAAATTGGGTTCACTACAGACCTCCTTCTAATATTAATTAAAAAAAACTTTTTCCACAAAATAAGTTTTTCAAAGAAAAGTAAAGACCTCCATTAAACAAAAAATGAGCAAAAATAAAATCAAATAATCTACCAAGCTCGAAACTACCACAAATCAACATCGATAAATAAATGAAACCCAAAACGAACAGAAATTACAATAAATAACTGAGTCAAACTCAAAACGAGCAGAAATTAACATAAGTTGGGTGCAAAACCCCTATGCTTTCCCAAGGCCAGAACAAAATTTGCACTTTACTGAAAAATATATAAATATTTTTACTTTTATAACTTTAATGAATCACATAGTTTGAACATTTTAATTAATAAATATTAATATTATATATACTTAACCGACAACGCACATTCATTTGTATTTTTTCAGTAAAGTGCAAACTATGTTCTTGCCTTGGGAAGGCGTAGGAGTTTTGAGATTTTCAGCAATTTTTAAAAACATACTCTTTTAAAAATCTGGACACAAATAGTACTGTTTAACTTAGTTTCATACCTCCTCTAGTTGACCTGAAATGGAAAACTTGATACCATTCGCAAAAAAATCTATTTACTTTCTTTGATAGCTTGGATACTCTTACACTATTTTGATTTGGTTAAATTTTAAGAGCAGAAGTAGCCTCGAAAGTTTGTACATAATACCCTCAGTCGTTCTTAGGATACTGCTGAGATGCCTTATTGGGAATTAGCATTATCACAGTGCATTTTGATTTAATCTTAAGGCAACATTTAGTTTTTAAACATAATGGGCCAATGGGACGGTGGGAGTGGAAGGGGGATTAGTTGCCCTCCAATCACTTTCGACTATTAAAAAGGACATCAACCCTTTCTATTTTCAATCGAATGCGCCCCTTTGGAAGTTCCCACGAGAACTCCTTCGATACGAAGTGCCCTGGTCTAAACAACGACAACAGCAAAAAATATTACTAATCACTTTCGACTATTAAAAAGGGCACTAGCCTTTGAATTTCCAATCGAATTAGCCTTCTTTGAAGTTTCTACGACAACGCCTTCTATAACAACCTTATATGCGCACAGGGCATAACTTCAAACCTTTGCCCTGAGAGTTGTGGGGGAGTATCCTTCTCAAAAACATATTTTCTATCTGGAAATCAACTAGCCTACGCTAAACAAAATGGCTATCTCAAAATTTTGATTAAATGTGTTTGGGTGAATGATGGACGTGGGGGGGGGGGCTAGTTGCCCTCCAATCAGTTTCGACTATCAAAAAGGGCACTAGCCCTTTGAATTTCCAATCAAATGAGCCCCTTTTGAAGTTTCTATGACAACACCTTCTATAAAAACCTTATATACCCCAGGACATAACTTAAGACCCTTGCCCTGAGGGTTCTTGGAGAGTGTCCTCCTCAAAAACATATTTTCTATCTGGAAATCAACTACGCTGAACAAAATGGCTATCTGAAAATTCGGTAGGATTGTGTTGGTGGGAACTATAGGCGTGGGGGAGTGGTTAGTTCTTCTCCAATTACTTTCGACTATTAGGAAGTGACCTAGTCCTTTGGATTTGCAATCGAATGAGCCTGTTTTGAAGTTCGTACGACAACGCCTTCTTATAAATCCTTCTATGCCCCCAGGGCATAACTTAAAACCGTTGCCATGAGGGTTGTGGGGGAGTGTCCTCTGGGGGAATGTCCTCCAAAAAACATATTTTCTATTTGAAAATCAACTAGCCTACGCTGAATAAAATGGCTATCTCAAAATTCTGATTGGATGTGTTTGGGGGAATGATGGGCGTGGGGGGCTAGTTGCCCTCCAATCACTTTTAACTAGTAAAAAGGGCACTAGCCCTTTGAATTTCTAATCGAACGAACCTGTTTTGAAGTTTTTACGACAACGCTTTCTATAAAAACCGTATATATCCCCAGGACATAACGTAAAACCCTTGCCCTAAGGGCTGTGGGGGAGTTTCCTTCCAAAAAACACATTTTCCATCTGGAAATCAACTACACTGAACAAAATGGCTATCTAAAAATTTTGATTGGATGTGTTTGGGGGAATGATGGGCGTGGGGTGGGGGGGGGCTAGTTGCCCTCCAATCACTTTCGACTATTAAAAAGGGCACTAGAACCCTCGATGTCTAATCGAATGAGCCCCTTTTGAAGTCTCTACGACGACCCCTTCTATATGAAGTACCCTGCTTTCAAGAAAAAAAATAATAAACTGTACATTGATCTTATATGCCCTCAGGGCATAACTTAAAACCCTTGCCCTGAGGATTGTGGAGGAGTGTCCTCCTCAAAAATATATTTTCTATCTGGAAATCAACTACGCTGAACAGAATGGCTATCTCAAATTTTGATCGGATATTTTTGGGGGAATGACGGGCGTGGGAAGGGGGGGCTAGTTGCCCTCCAATCACTTTCGACTATTAAAAAGGCACTAGCCACTCCAATTTCCAATCGAATGAGCCCTTTTCGAAGTTTCTTCGACAACTACTTCGATACGAAGAGCTCGGGTATGGAGAAAAAAAAAAACATATTGTGCCCATATCGTTCTTTACTTAGGCAGCGCGCTAGCGCTGCCTATGAAAGGTTAATTCTTGGTTATTTTAAATTTAATTAATCTATGATTTTATTTATAACCTACTTTTATTGTTGTTTTTTAATTGTATTGGCGAGAGAAACGAATCTATTTCTTTCTCTGAAAAAAATGTATAGAACCAAATTTTCTCCTGAAACTCTTTAAGTTCATGCTTCGAATTTATCTTTCAACTGTTTTAAAACCTATATGCTTAATAGTATCCAAGAACACTTATCAGTTCTCTCTTGAAGCAATTGGAGGCAAAAATACATAAACTACCAATCCCCTTAAAAATTAAGCATGACAGAGACATCAATGAGGGAGCAGAGTCAATTAAAGAGAAGGAGAAAGAGAGGGAGGAAACGGAGAATGAGAGACAGGGGAAAATACAGACTATCTCGAATACAGTAACCATAATACAAAACAAAGAACAATAGTGGGAAAAACCTATGAATAGATAAAGTTACTTATTACGCATAGTTTTCGAACCGGCAGTTCAAAATAAAAGCAATATAATGAGGAACAAGTTTCAAGTCTCTAATAAAAAAAAAAAAAAAAAAAAACGTAAGGAATTTAAAGTTAGTAGACTAGTTGGTATGGTCCCCCTTCCTGATGTAAATTCGTGCGTGCGTACTAGGTTTTAGATACACGTTTATATAAAGAGCTTAACCTTGGCGTCTGTTTTAAAGAACTAAAGAAACACGACTTAAGCAGATACAGTGTATTACTCCAATTTCATATATTTGAATCTCCCAACCGTGTAATAAATGTTACAGTTTAAAAATATTGGCGGCTCAAATCATAAATGAAACTGAAATCCTTGTAGTAATGATAAATCGAGCATTGCGGTTTTAACGACCTAGCCATCACCAGGGTTAAAACAAGCTTGGCTAACAAAAGAGTCAAATTTTCAGCGAAAAAAGTACCTTTAGTGTCGCCCCAATCTACGCAAGGGTGCTTTTCGTGCCACCTTAATTTTTTTTCTTTGTCATATTATGCGCTCAAGTGTCAAAATCAAAAAGTCGTATTTATCGACATTTCCGTCAAAAAACCGATTCACGAAAAGTTAGAGGGGAGCAAGAATTTCCTTTTCTTTTTGAAACTTTTCGTTCTTGTAGACACTTTGTTCGTGGATGATACCAAGACATCATTCTGTCAAAAACTGATACCTTTTACAAATACTGACACCAAAATTACAAACAGTACTTTTAAGACCGAAAAAGACACTTTTTTGTCTACTGTCTTAAAGTTGCTACTGCTGAAACTTTTTTTAGACTAGTATCATCAAATTTAAATGCAGCGTTTTGCATTTATCGGGACTAGCTAATTAGCTGCTTTACTATGGAACAGGTAAATTGAATGGTAAGAGAATAATCGCTACTGTTTGTTGTTGTTTTTTTTTTTTTTTTTTTTTTTGCTAGTATTACCTTGAAAAATGTAAGCTGCAGCTTTAACATTTATTGTTAAAAACGAACGTGGACTGAATTTTTTTAAATCAAGTTTTTTTTCTATGCTTAGTTAAGAAAGTTCCCTTCCCTTAATTAAACAATGAAGCAAGGGTAATATTTTTATTCAGTTTTATGATAATAACTTTTTTGCACGATTTATTTTTTCCTGGTGCATGTTAACCAAGCTGTAAAACCGTTTTAGTATAATACTTAACTTTGGCAGCTGATTTATTTATATTTGTTGACTGAGCCAAAACTGAATGTTCAATTTATGAATGTTAATATAACTGTTTCTAGAAGCATTAAACAAAAAGAATTGTTTTGAGTGAACCAGTGTTGGGGGGATTGCATTTTATTTCAGTCAAAAGGATTACCAAGTCCGAAACATGAAAAAAAATCGTCATTTTATACATAGTTATTTAGCACGTAGCATGACGCAGAAAAAAATATTGAACTGACACCATAAGTACCTCTGTGTAAAATGGGGCGACACCGAAAGCACTTTTTGGAACGAAATTTTTCACACTTTCATGAGCCAGGCTTGTGGTTACCCTGATTGCATTATCCAATGTCCAAAAAGATATTTTTTTTAAATATATGGGGAAGATTTGCCCCTTCCCCAGTCTATAGACGACTTGTCTACAGACTCTTCTGACAACAAGCAGCAGAGTAATGAAACCTCACCCTGGAACATGGTAATAAAATCCTTGGAATCCATGGTAAACGTTACATCAGGTGATTCAGGGGCTCCTTTGCCAACGGAGCCAGTGTTATTTTTCAGATCCAAATACCACTCTGATTCTTCTTCCCCTGCAAAGACAAAGAGCTTCTGAGGTGATTTTGAAAATACTAAGAGTTACACCACATAAAGCAATTAAATTACATAGGAGTATTCACAAACATACCCCGAAACATCCTGAATTTCAGGCTTTATAGTATAAATTTCCAACTTAATATATACTTCACCTGATTTTTGTGGCTGTTGTGCTTTTCAGTTTTTATAGATGTGCTCCACCTCGGTGAAATAGTTTGATTTATACATTTTTACGTTATGCAATACTCAACATACTTTTTATCAAGGAACTGCCGGGCAATATAAAGTCACTAAAATCAAGGGGAAGTGTTCTGACAATTGTGTCAAAGTGTTTTGACAGTGTTTGACACAACGATGCAATGACATTCTTTTCTCATCACATACATGGGATGCCCGAGTTACGTCAATAATATTATCTCCTGCCTTTAGCTGTTTAGTAGGCCCAGTAAACATAGGTTCAGACCATAGCGCTTTCTTAGCCTCCATAATTTCTTCAGGGTTAAAAAAATTACATGAAATTTCTGTAAACGAGCCTACAGAACATCTTTCTTTCCTTGTACGCAAGACAAATGTTACCCTTGTCTCACTTTTCACTTCACATCGGAGTAATAAGAGACATAATGTCCGTGTAGTCTATTAAAAGTGATACATAGATGGCGGTTTTTAGTTTTCAGGCTAGACCAAGTCCAATAATCAAAGGAGATTAGACGAAGAGAAATATGGTAACATTTATTCATGGCCAAAACGTCCAATGGAAGGTATTCAGTAGGTAATCCGCGGGCGTTGTCAGGTCACTGATTCAATGAAGACATAAATATATTTTTAGCTCTTATTATTAATCAAAACGGCGAATTGCGTTGCGAAATGTAATATCAGCAAGAGTTTAAAATACCATAGCCTTCTTTTTGACAGTACATATCAAAGAGTTCGTGGTAGCGAACTGTAAGCAAGGAGCGACTCCACTCAATAGTACCGGAAACTCTAAAAAACAGAATTCTGATATCAATAGACACATTAAAAGAATTGGCTTTTTATGCTGATTCCAAATATATAAGATTCATTAAGTTTAATGTTGCCAGTCAAAAGCTACTAGCCTGAGGAAATTTGCCTGATTTTCCAAAAAGGTGGGAAACACCTCCAAGAAGTCAAAGAATCCTAATGAAAATTGTACCATCAGATTCACCATTAGAGAGGACCCTACTGTAGACGTTTCAGGCTCCCTGAAACGTCTGTGAATTTTACATTTTTGAAAATGTGAATTTTGCATTTAATGCTAGAACAAAGATGCGTGTTTTTGTTGTTGTTTTTTTCCTGGGATTATCGTATCGAACCAATCGTCCTAGAAGATCGCGAAAGGGCGCATTCAAACGAAAATTAAAAATTATAGTGTCCTTTTTAGTATAGTTGAAAGATCCAATAACTATACCTTTGGGGGTAACATGAACCCCACAGCCCCTGGGGGAAGGTCTGTAGGTTATGAAATTTGCAATTGTTATCGTACAGTATTTGTTATTGGGAAGTATTCAGGCATTTTTTTTTTGGGGGGGGGGGGGGTATTTTCTGCTGGGGATGGGTTTCCATGGGGATAATTTTCCGTGGGGAGGGAAGTTTTTGGAGGTGAACTTTCCCGAGGAAATTTTACACTGGGGAAGTTGACAGAATTCCTATACGAAATTCTTTTTATTTGTTTACTTTCTTTTTGTCGACTATATTTTGCACGTGGAGATATTCCGGAGGAATTGTCCAGTGAAAAATTTTCACCGGGTTTAAAATTGTGTGAGGAATTTTCCAGAGGTGCGGGAGGGGGGGATTTTCTGCGGGATGCAGGAGAAAGTCTCCATGGGGGAAATTTCCGTAAAAGAAACTTCCCACTGGGTGGGGGGGGAATTTTCACAGAAGGGATTTCTAGAGTGATTGTAAAAACGATTAGAAATGTAAGTCTTTTTAAATTGAAAGTGTACTAAGGAGAATTATTCGGGTGGAATCCTCCGCAAGAAATTTTGCAGGGGGGGGGGGATTTTCAGCAAGGACGGACTTGTTCCATGAGAGTTTTGTCCAGGGAGGTATTTTACGTGGGAGGCACGTTTTACAGAGGATTCTTCCGTAAGGGTAGGTAATTGTTCATGGAGGGGGGGGGGGCACATTTACCGGCATTATTTGAAAAATGATCAGATATTAGATATAAAAAACAGATTTTTCAGCTGAAAGTAAGGAGCAACCTTAAAACTCAAAACGAGCAGAAATTATTCCGTATATGGGGGTTGCTCCCCTCCTCGATACCTTGCTCTTTATGCTACAGTCTGACTGTTTTCCCAACTTTTTAAGAACGATTCCTGAAACACAAGGGCCGTTTAATTAGAATAAGCTTTTTTAAAAGTGCTAAAAAAGACTTTAGCGGGAAGAGCAATGTATCGAGGACGGGGGCAAACCCCTCATGAGGAGGATATAAAAACGTATCTGACTGATAAAACTAATAGCTTTTGGATATGTTCAATCTTAAATAGCCCAAACAGATCTAGATCTCCCCCCCCCCCCCTGTATTTTCATTAATTGCAAGAAGTTTATTTTAATTTTTGGAAACACAATTTTTAAATGTATTATTTTACTAATTGGTGCATTTAATTGTTTATTAATGTTTGTATTTAATTTACGAATGAAAGATCTTAAGCCGAACCGGCCAGCCATGACAAAAAACCAACAAAGAGAAAAATCTCTAAAAAAAAAAAACAAACGAGACTGTGGCCAGTGGAGATAAAAGGAAAAAAACATAAACAAAAAAACGCTGATATTTCGCCTGTATACAAACAAGGCGTCTTCAGCACGAAAGACACAAAAAAAAAAAAACAAACAAAAAACAAGATAAAAAAAAAAACCAGAAAAAACACCCCCAAAAAAAAAAAAACAAAAATGTACAATCGGTGCAAACTAATCCACGTAGGGAAAAGATGCTAAAATAGAGTTACTTCAGTGAGGACACCAGAGTAACTGAGGAAAAATAAAAAAACTGTAAATTACTTTAATTAATCAGTTGCAAAATAATCAGTTGCAAAGCAACTGATTAATTAAAGTAATTTACAGTTTTTTTATTTTTCCTCAGTTACTCTGGTGTCCTCACTGAAGTAACTCTATTTTAGCATCTTTTCCCTACGTGGTTTTGTTTGGGCTGTTTTTACATTTTTGTTGTTTTTTTTTTGGGGGGGTTTTTTTTGGGTTTTTTGTTTATATTTTTTTGTTGTTGTTTTGTTTTTTGTGTTTTGTGTGTCTTTCGTGCTTAATACGCGTTGTTTTTATACAGGCGAAATATTCGCGTTGTTTTGTTTCTGTTGTTTTCCTTTTCTCTCCACTGGCCACAGTCTCGTTTGTTTGTTTTTTTTTTAGAGATTTTTCTCTTTGTTGGTTTTTTGTATTTAATTTAATTTGTTTACTACTTTTTAAATTCTGATTGAACATTTTTATGTTTATTTGATTTCTTGTTTGACTAATTTTTAACTGTTGTCTTGCTGTCTCGGTTGTTGTTGTTTTTTTTTTGTTTTTTTTTGTATTTATTTACTTTGACAAATGGAGCGAATTCGGCCCTATTAGAGCTTGTGATAGCCTTTTGAAAATAAACTTTATCTTATCCTTATCTTATCTTTTAACACGATCAAATTATCGATGCCCCCGCGCAGCCGGAATTGAAACCCAACATTTTCCAGTCCTTTCTTGAAAAAAGTCACTATTAATGGACTTCAGTTGTTGTCAAAGGTCTCCATAAATATCAGTGCTCTTCTAATCGAAATACTGAGCCATATCCACTTGCTTTTTTTTTGGTTCTTTGGTTGCACTGGAAAGCTATGATACCAAACTGGTTTCAAAATATAATCACATGCCCATTTCCAAGATGATTTCATGGACTTTATCCGGTAGAAACCTGATTCATTCATTTTTTCTGAAAGTGCTGTAGAAAAAACATTGAATTCTATGGAAACAAAATGTTTTGTTTTTCCGGTACTAGACTATTGATAATACATTATTTTTTTGCGCTGTTCAATTCTTAAAAATTGCAGTATTAACGACAGGTCATTTGAAATGAACATTCATTAGCTATCAGGAAAAACTTGGTGGCGTAACTTCTAGAACGGGGGATATCCCTCCTTTAGCAGGAACCTGAAGGATAGTTTCACATTTTAAACGGCAATCTCCACAAAGGCTTTGTCTCAAGCTTTACAGGAAAAAAAAAGGTAAGAAACTTTACAAGCACTCTTCTTAAGAAGAACGTTTTTCTTCCGCGTCGTACATTTCGAACATTTAATGTTCTGTAGAGGGTGTATTTTAAATTTTATAGGTTACCCGGTTATCCCAGTAGAAATGGGATACGAGTTCAATCGTATCTCTTCATCTGATATTCAGAGAAATTAGTAAGTATTTGGTCTAAAGAAAGAATACATCAAAATCTGAAACTTCATTTCTTTCCCTTTCACTTTAATCATATCAAAAAACAATCAAGTGAACTCTATTCTTGAAGGGCTTCCATACAACTAATTTACTTGTACTTGTTGCACGTCCAATCCGCATTCAGACTCATCATGGCGCAAAGCAGACGACGACAATTCTCCTTCCAGAGGTCTCCCTCGAGGGTTACAGGCTCTATGATCTCCAGTCACTGATGATTCCAACGACAGGCGTATTTTCTGAACCATCCGATTGGCTCCAGATCGAACATCACTGTCGCGAGCCACGTCTTCTTTTGGCCTCCTGTTCTCTTCTTCCATGGCGGTAGTGGTAGACATCTGAGGCATATTCTGCCTATTTGGTCATCTGGTCTGCGCATTGCGGGGCCAAACCATCTTTGTCTCCTCTGCTTGACAATATCGGAGAAAAGTGGGCGGATCCCCATATTTTCTCCTAACTTTGTCGTTCGAAATTCTATCTGAGAAGCGGATATCCAGGATATAACGCAGGTATTTGTGGTTGAATGTAAGCAGGATCAACGCTTCGGCTGCTTTCAGTGACCAGATTTCACATCGAGACATTCATAGCTTCATACATTCAGAGCTTCGTCCCATACAACACAAAGGAAGACAATTATCTTAGACTCATACTCGCACACAATCCCCAACAAATAACCTGGGAAACTGCAGTGAACAAGGGATCTATAATACTTGATTTTATTACGATGAAGGTGAACCAGATGCATTTCAAGGTGGGATGCTTTAAGAGAAGACAATCTTTTCGTCTAAATAACAAAATCTAATGCACCTTTACATCTTTTTCCCCTAAAAAGGCTGGTGTTAGACTCCTTAGATTATGCTTGGAGGGGAGAGGGATTCGCTCCCGGTGCACAAACATAGTAGTAGTAATAGCAATTTATTATAAAAAAAAGTACAGAGACAAAACACCAAAAGCGTCCCTTGCGAGGGTGTGCTACTAACAAAAAATAAATAAGAAAAATAGACAAAAAAAATAGACAAAAAAAAAAACAACAAAAAAAAACACAAAAAAAAAAAAAAACACCCACAAAAAAAAAAGTATAAAATATAATAAGCGGAAGGGTGAAACCGCGTACCGAAAAAAAAACTTACATAAAAAAAGAAAAAAAACAGAAAACAATAAACAATTACTCTCACATTTAATTCCATCAATCTGAATCTGTTTCAAAGATATATACTTATCTAGCAAACCCACACATACCTCAGATTTAAATTGACTAATGAGTTACTTCTTGGTATTTGGCATAAGCGTATTCCACAGCTTAGTCCCTCTATAGTTAACTGAAAAAGCAGTCCTACTAGAAACTAGGCGAGGAACCTCAATATCTCTACTTGTCCGAGTTTTGTGACAATGAACATTGGATCTTTCCCGAAATATTCCTGTAAAACAGTCTGGAAGGCACCCATAACAATACTTATACATAAGAACCAGTGTATAAAAATCACGCAAGCCAACTGCAAATTTAATAGAAGAAGTTATAGAAGAAAGGATTGCTCTTAATTGTATAATAATTTTATTTTAAATTTTGTCTTTTGGGTAGTCATCCAAGTGAGATGAATGTCAAGCCCTGAAGCGGAGTTTTCCTTAGCCAAGAGCTGGCGGATAAGGCCTTTTGGCCAATTATTAATAAATACAGTCGAAATTTCATCTGTCGCAGTTAAAGATAGGAACGGGGCCACAATTAGTGATAAGGAAAGAGTTAACGAGAGATGGGCAGAACATTTCGAGAATGTGCTAAACCAAGATATTGTTGCAGGAAAATATATAGAGGAAAAAGAAAAAGCTTGTGATACCTTGGATGTGAAGGAAGATTTGTTTTGTAATGAAGAATTAGCGACAGCACTAAAAGGATTAAAAAATAACAAGGCTCCAGGTGCTCACAGTGTGGTAAATGAGTTTCTTAAATATGGTGGTTCTGATGTTAGAAATAAGTTACTGAAGATTATGAATATTATTTTTGAAAAAGAGGAAGTACCTAACGATTTTAGGAAAACCTTAATTAAACCACTGCATAAGAAAGGTGGTAAATGAGAGTGTGGTAATTATCGAGGCATTAGTCTGGTCTCTGTAGGTAGCAAATTACTTAGTAATATGATACTTTTAAAACTGAGAGATGCTGTAGACAAAGTTTTAAGAGAAGAACAGTGCGGTTTTAGAAAAGGTATAGGATGTTCGACCGATTCTGTTGATAGAATAGCTTTAGCAAAGCTCTTATCCTTGTATGGTATACCAGACAAATACATTAAAGTGATAAGTGCTATGTCAAACAGTTCGTGGTAACGAACTGTAAGTAAGGAGCGACCCGGCTCAAGGGTAACCGAAACTCTAGAAAATGGGATTTTGATATCAATAGATACATCAAAAGAATTAGAGTTTAATGCTGATTTCAAATATATAAGTCTGATCAAGTTTAGTCCTACCCATCAAAAGTTACGCGCCTGAGAAAATTTGGCTGATTTTCGAAAAAAGGGGGGAAAGACCTTCTGAAAGTTATAGAACCTAAATGAACATCACACCATTATATTCAGCATATCAGAGAACCCTACTGTAGAGGTCTCAAGCTCCTATCTACAAAAATATGGAATTTTGCATTTTTTGCCAGAAGAAAAATCACGGATGCGTGTTTATTTGTTGTTGGTTTTTTTTTTTTTTTTTTTTTTTTCAGGGGTGATCGTATTGACCCAGTGGTCCTAGAATATCGTGGGAGGGCTCATTGGAACGGAAATTAAAAGTTCTAGTACCCTTTTTAAGTGACAAAATAAATGGAGGGCAACTAGGCTCCCTCCCACGCTCATTTTTTTTTCCAAAGTGGAAAATTTTTTTTTCCAAAGGGGGATTAAGTCATCCTTTTAGGATGACTTAATCCCCCGAAGTCCTCGAGGGGAGGGCTGAAAGTTATGAACTTTACCCAATGTTAACATATAGTATTGGTTATTGGGAAGTATACGGGCGTTTTCAGGGAGGATTTTTTCTAGTAGCGGGGGGGGGGGGGGGGGGTCACGGGTTATATGGGAGGATCTTTCCATGAAGGAAGTTTTCATGGGGGAAGGGACATTGCTATGAAGGGGACGCCAGATTTCCCAGCATTGTTTTAAAAAATAGATCAGAAATTAAATTTTTAAAAAACAAGTTTTTCAACTGAAAGTAAGCAGCAACTTACGAACAGAAAATATTACGTATATGATTGGGTTCACCCCCTAGTCAATACCTCGCTCTTTAAGCCAAAGATTTTTTAGTACTTTCATAACAACTATTTATTCTAATTTACGGCCTTTGTGATTAAGCGGTCATTTTTAAAGAATTGGAACAAAATTCGAACTTTCGCTTAAAGAGCAAGTATTGACTAGGGGGCGAACCCCCTAATATACATATTAAAAATATATCAATATAGATTTCTGTTACGTTAGTTAATTCGTAAGTTACGTATATTTATTACTAATAAAAGCGTTCGTAAATAAAATTAAAGAACGAGAAAGTCATTTAGCCAAAAAAAGTAAAATTAATTTGCAAATTTGTTTTGATTATTCATGTACGGTGAGCCAAAATAAAAACCTGCATTAATTCAAAACGTTCAAAAATTAAATAAAAAAAAAACAAGTTTTTTAAACTGAAAGTAAGGAACGACGTTAAAACTTAAAACGAACAGAAATTATTCCGTATATGAAAGGGGCTGTCCCCTCCTCAACGCCTCGTTCTTTACGCTAACTTGAAAAAAAACTTACTGTTTTTTATTTAATACGAGAATAACGCTGCAGCGGTTAAGGTAGGAAATGAAGTTAGCAGCTGGTTTCGTATCAATTTAGGAGTTAAGTAAGGTTGCGTTCTTTTCCTCTCTGTATAAGTTATTTTCATAGGTGTTGTCTTAAGAATCGCAGGAAAAATAATGGGAGACCGAGGAATCAAATGGGGAGGACAAAATTTCAAGCCCATTAATTATTTTGACGATTTTAGTATCCTGGAGTAAAGTTTGGTCAAAATGAATGAACTTTTAGAGGTTTTGCGAGTCCAGGGTGCCAGAATACGTTTGAAAATTAATGTCAAGAAGACCAAGTCACTAAGGCTAGTAATAAGTGAAGATGAAAAGGTGACGTTAGGTAGCGAAACGATTGATCAGGTGGGCAGCTTCACTTACCTTGGTAGTATTATTAGTAAAGACGGTGGGAGCAGTGAAGATGTTAAAAGTAAAATAGCCAAGGCTCAGGGTGTTTTTTCACAGTTAAAAAAAAGTTTGGAAGAATAGGAAGATAAGTCTACAAACCAAGATTAGAGTATTGGAAACTACACTGGTGACAGTGGTCACATATGGCTCTGAAGCATGGGCGCTCCGAAAAGCGGATGAAAATTTGCTAGATGTTTTCCAGAGAAATTGCCTACGGATTGTTCTGGGTATTCTCCCAGGGGACAGGTTATTATTGAAAGCTAATAAGAATCAGCGGTTTGACTATGAAATTTTATTGAAAAGACAGTGAAGTTGTGTCAGCAAGTTTTTCAATCAAAGTGGATTGCACCACAGGAAACTCCCAAAGCTACCAAATCGATCACCTGACATTCCTTGTGAGCTGATTTGTTTCACCTTTTTCCTACCAGGTATGCTAGAACATTTTTAGGGACTTTCCTGAACTTTAATAGGAAAACTCTGCTCCGTTTAATCAAAAGTAAAATCCGCACTTTATAATGAGATAAGTTTGAATAGAATTGAATATCTCTATCTCCGACAGTTTTCTGTCGTTTATTCGGATTTCTTATCAGACCAATACAAGTTATGGATAGACCGCTCAGTGAACCTTAAATAGTTTAGCCATACAGACTAAAAAAGTTTATATTGGACGAGACACGGTGATCCTTTAAGGTATCGAATCTCCTTAATGAGAGGAATCTAACTAAAGCTCAACTAACAAAACCCATTCATTATTACCTTTGAGATTGAATGAATAAACTGCTTTCATCTGTTCAACGATCTCTTCATTTAGCATAGCTTCTACAGTTTCAAAGACGCGGCCCACTTTTCCTAGTTCTTGTGGCTCCTGGTTTACTTTTCCATCTGGTGAGAACCTTGGAGTATTACCAAATTGTTCTAAGTGTTTAGCAATTTTCTTTGGAGATATTTCATCCAAAAAAAAATCTGGTAACAGGGAATGTCCTAAAATGACAGGTTTTACATTGAAAGAAAAGTTACAATCTAGAAGTCCTAGAAGATTAAACATTAAATGCTTACGTAATATACTAAAATATAAGCCGTACTATGAAACTAAGTTTAAATAAAGTAAAGAAATACAATAAAACTAGCAGCGAAGCCTGCTGGACCAGGACAACAAAACATAAGAAGAAAAACATAGAACACTAGCTTCGAACTCGTCTTTCACCCCCCCCCCCCAAAAAAAAAGTCATGGAAATTTTCCATTCAACCCACCACCGTGAGACAAAACAGAATATAATTAACAAAATTATAATTGTGGAACTATTCATTTAATAAGAGAAAGCCCCCCCCCCTCTCCTCTCTCATTGAACCACCCAACCCTCATTTTAAGCGAATCCTTTGTCAATCTATAGGCGTGAAATAGTCTATTAAAGACTGCCTATTCCAAAATACCAAATCATAGCCAGCGCAATCGCGCTTCCTAAGTAAAGAACGATGTTGGCACAATGTGTTATTTATTTTTTTTAGTTTCCATACCAGGGCACTTCGTATCGAAGGAGTTGTCGCATAAACTTCGAAAAGGGCTCATTCGATTGGAAATCGGAGTGGCTAGTGTCCTTTTTAATAGTCGAAAGTGATTGGAGGGCAACTAGGCCCCCCCCCCCCCCACCAACGCCCATTATTCCCCCAAACACATCCAATCAAAATTTTGAGATAGCCATTTTGTTCAGCGTAGTTCATTTCCAGATAGAAAATATATATTTGAGGAGGACACTCCCCCACAACCCTCAGGGCAAGGGTTTTAAGTTATGCCCTGGAGGCATATAAGGACGATGTTGGCACAATGTATTATTTATTATTATTTCCTTTAGAGCAGGGAACTTCGTATCGAAAAAGTTGTCGTAGAAACTTCGAAAAGAGCTCATTCAATTGAAAATTGGAGTGGCTTGTGCCCTTTTTGATAGTCTAAAGTGATTGGAAGGCGACTAACACCCCTTCCGCGCCCACCATTTCTCGAAACAAATCCAATCAAAATTTTGAGATAGCTATTTTGTTCAGCGTAGTTGATTTCCAGCAAGAAATTATGTTTTTGAGGAAGATACTCCCACACAGACCTCAGGGCAAGTGTTGTTAGTTATGGGGTATGTAAGGTTTTTATAGAAGGCGTTGTCGTAGAAACTTCAAAAAAGGCTCATTCGATTGGAAATTTTTTTGGAACTAGTGTATATAGAAGTGCTGTTATTGATGTTAAAAGTAAAGATCACCATCTAGTAGTGTCAAGGGTTAATTTAAAGCTGAAATATCGGAAGGGTAATTACCTCCCGGGAAGTTATGATGTTGGTAGACTCCAGGATGAGAATTTGAGAGAAACTTTCCAGGAACAGTTGAATGCTAAACTTGAGAGTCTAAAATTTGATAATGTGGAAGATGGTTGGAATAATTTTAGAAAAATAATTTCTGAAGTTGCTGAAGGTGTATTAGGGAAGAAAGCTAGAACTGTAGCTAAGAATATTAGTGAAAAAGCTTTATCTTTAATAGAAAGGAGAAAGGACTTGTAAAAGAATTATCTGAGGGATAGATCACATGAAAACAAAAGAAATGTAATGAAAGTGGAGAAAGTATTGAAATATGAACTAAGGAGCTGTGAAATGGAGGCCATGGATAAAATTGCCGAGGATTTAGAAGATGCAGCTAGACGGCATAATAGTAAAAGATTGTACTGGCACGTTAACAAATTGAGAGGTAGTAGTCAATCCGGACTTGTCCCAGTTAAAGATAGGAATGGGGTGGCAATTAGCGACAAGGAAAAAACTATAGAGAGATGGGCCTAACATTTTGAGAACTTGCTTAACCGAGATAGAGTTGCAGGAAAAGATATAGAGGAAAAGGAAAAATATGATCCTTTGGATGTGAAGGAAGATTTATTTTGCGAGGAGGAAATAGCAGCAGTACTAAAAGGATTAAAAAATAATAAGGTTCCAGGTGCTGATAGGGTAGTAAATGAGTTTCTTAAATATGGTGGCTCTGAGGTTAGAAATAAGTTATTGAAGATTATGAATATGATTTTTGAAAAATGGGAAGTACTTAACGATTTTATGAAAACCTTACTTATGCCACTTTATAAGAAAGGGGATAAAAGTGAGTGTGGTAATTATCTAGGCATTAGTCTGGTCTCTGTAGGTAGCAAATTGCTTAGTAATATGATAATTTTTAGACTGAGAGATGCCTTAGACAAAGTTTTAAGAGAAGAGCAGTGCGGTTTTAGAAAAGGTAGAGGATGTCTTGACCAAATTTTCACTCTTAGGCTAATAATTGAGAAGTGCCTAAGTTTTCACACACCTTTGGTCCTCAGTTTTATAGATTATGAGCAAGCGTTCGATTCTGTTGATAGAGTAGCTTTAGTAAAGGTTTTATCCTTGTATGGTATACCAAACAAATACATTAAAGTGACTAGTGTTATATACGAGAATAACACTGCTGCGGTTAAGGTGGGAAATGAGGTTAGCAGCTGGTTTTTTATTAAATCAGGAGCTAAGCAGGATTGTGTTCTATCCCCCTTTATATGGATTCTATTGATGGACTTTGTTTTAAGGAGCACAGGAAAGGCAATGGGAGACCATGGAATCAAATGGGAAGGAAAAAGTCTCCTGGACATGGACTATGCTGATGATTTAAGCATCCTAGATGAAAGTATGAGCAAAATGGATGAAATTTTAAAGGTTTTGCAAGTTCAGGGTGCTAGAATTTGTTGGAAAATTAATGTTAAGAATACCAAGTCACTAAGGCTAGGAACAAGTGAAGATGAAAAGGTGACGTTGGGTAATGAAGAGATTGATCAGGGGGGCAGCTGCACTTACCTTGGTAGTATTATTAGTAAAGATGGTGGGAGCAGTGAAGATGTTAAAAATAGAATAGCCAAGGCTCAGAGTGTTTATTCACAGTTAAAAAAAAGTCTGGAAGAATAGGAAGGTAAGTCTGCAAACCAAGATTAGAATCTTAGAAGCTACAGTGGTCAAATATGGCTCTTAAGCATGGACGCTCCGAGGAGCGGATGAAGATTTGCTAGATGTTTTCAAGAGAAATTGCTTAAGGATTGTTCTGGGAACCCGGCTGACTGACCGAATTTCAAACAATAGGCTATACGAAAAATGTGGTTCAATACCGCTTTCTAGGTCTATAATGAAAGAAAGGTTGAGGTGGTTAGGGCATGTTGTGCGGATGAAGGATGACAGATTGCCGAAGATTGTTCTTTTCGGCCAACCATCTTGGGCTAAACGGAAAGCAGGTCGTCCCCGTCTGGGGTGGGAGGACGTCATAAAGAAAGATTTAAAGGAAATGGGAACTTCGTGGGCGGGTGTAAAAAGGGAGGCTTTGAATAGATTGGGGTAGAGGAGGAGCGTGCGTAGCGGTGTTGGCCTCAGGCGGCTTGGTGCTGCGATGAGTTGTTCGTAGTAGTAGTAGTAGTAGTGCTCTTTTTAATAGTCGAAAGTGATTGGAGGGCAACTAACCCCCAACTCACGCCCACCTTTTCCCCAAACACATCCAATCAAAATTTTGAGACAGCCTTTTTATTCAACGTAGTTTTAAGTTCTGAAAATTAGGTCTTTGAGGATGACAGCTTCCCACAGCCTTCAAGGCAAGGGTAGTAAGTTACGTATGCCCTGGGGGCATATAAGATTTTTATAGAACGCGTTGTCGTAGAACCTTCACAAAGGGCTTATTAGATTGAAAATTCAAATGGCTAGTGCCCTTTTTAATAGTCAAAAGTGATTGGAAGGCAACTATCACCCCTACCACGCCCACCATTTCCCCTAACGCATCCAATCAAAATTTTGAGATTGCCATTTTATTCAGTTATGCCCTGGGGGCATATAAGATTTTTATAGAACGCGTTGTCGTAGAACCTTCACAAAGGGCTTATTCGATTTGAAATTCAAAGGGCTAGTGCCGTTTTTAATAGTCGAAAGTGATTGGAGGGCAACTAACCCCCCACTCACGCCAACCTTTTCCCCAAACACATCCAATCAAAATTTTGAGATAGCCCTTTTATTCAACGTAGTTTTAAGTTCTGGAAATCAGGTCTTTGAGGATGACAACCCCCCACAGCCCTCAGGGCAAGGGTTGTAAGTTATGCCCTGGGGGCATCTAAGGTTTTTATAGAGCGCGTTGTCCTAGAACCTTCAAATAGGGCTCATTCGATTGGAAATTGAAATGGCTAGTGCCCTTTTTAATAGTCAAAAGTGATTGGAAGGCAACTAATACCCCTTCCACGCCCACCATTTCCCCAACACATCCAATACAAATTTTGAGTTAGCCATTTTGTCCCACGCGGTTCAAAGTTCAGGAAATTATACTTTTGAGCAGGACACTCCCCCCACAGTCTTCAGGGCAAGGGTTATAAGTTATGCCCCGGGGGCATGTAAGGTTTTTATTGAAATATTTGTCGTAGAAACTTGAAAAAGGGCTCAGTCGATCGTAAGTTCACAGGGCTAGTATCCTGTGTAATAGTCAAAATAGATTTGAGGGCAACTAACCTCTTTCTCACGCTCAACTTTTCCCCAAACACATCTACTTAAATATTTGAGATTGCCAGTTTGTTTAACGTAGCTGAAAGTTTTGGAACTTAGGTCTTTAAGGATGACAAACCCCCCCCCAGAGCTCTCAGGGCAAGGGTTGTAAGTTATGCCCTGGGGGCATATAAAGTTTGTATTGAGAGCATTCTCGTAGAAACTTCAAAAGGGCTCATTCAACTGGAAATTGAAAGGGCTAGTGCCTTTTTTAATAGTCGAAACTGATTTAATAGCGACTAACGCCCCTCTCACGCCCACCATTCTCCCAAACACATCCAATCAAAATTTTGAGATATCCATTTTGATCAACGCAGTTGAAAGTACTGGAAATTAGGTTTTTTAGGATGATAACCCCCTCAGAATCCTCAGTGTAAGGATTATAAGTTATGCCCTCGGGTCATACAAGGTTTATATAAAAAGTTGTGGAAACTTCAAAAAGGGCTCATTTGATTGGAAATTGCAATTGCCCTTTTTCATAGGCATCGCAATCGCGGTGCCTAAGTAAAGAACGATGTTGGCACAATGTATTATTTATTTTATTTTTTTCATACTAGGGCACTTCGTATCGAAGGAGTTGTAGAAAGTTAGAAAAGGGCTCATTCGTTTGGGAATTGGAATGGCTAGTGCCCTTTTTAATAGTAGAAAGTGATTGGAAGGCAGCTAACACCCCTTTCCACGCCCACCATTTCCCCAAAAACATCCAATCAAAATTTTGAGATAGCCATTTTGTTCAGCGTAGTTCATTTCCAGCTAGAAATTTAGTTTTTAAGGGGGCACTCCTCCACAACCCGGCAAGGGTTGTAAGTTATGCCCTGGGGACATATAAGGTTTTTATAGAAAGCGCTGTAGCAGAAACTTCAAAAAAGGCTCGTTCGATTGGAAAAAAGGGCTAGTGCCCTTTTTAATAGTAAAAAGTGATTGGAGGGCAACTAATTCCCCTCTCACGCCCACCTTTTCCCCAAACACATCCAATCAAAATTTTGAGATAGCCAACGTAGTTGAAAGTTCTGGAAATTAGGTCTTTGAGGATGACAACCCCTCAAGAGCCCTCAGGGCAAGGGTTGTAAGTTATACCCTGGGGGCATATAAGGTTTTTAAAGAAACCTTTGTTGTAGAAACTTAAAAAGGACTCAACTGATTGGATACTGAAATTGATAGTGCCCTTTTTAAGAGTCAAAAGTGATTGTAAGGCAACTAACACCCCTTCCACGCCCACCATTTATCCAAACACATCCAATCAACATTTTGAGATAGCCATTTTGTTCAAAGTAGTTGAAAGGTCCGGAAACTATATCTAAGAGGATGACACTCCTCCACAGCCCTCAGGGTAAGGGTTGTAAATTATGCCCTGGTAGCATATAAGGTTTTTATTGAAACCATTGTCGTAGAAACTTGAAAAAGGGCTCATTCGATTGGAAATTCAAAGGGCTACTGCCCTTTTTAATAGTCGAAAGTGATTGGAGGGCAACTAAACCCCCTCTCACGCCCACCTTTTCCCCAAACATATCCAATCAAAATTTTTAGATAGCCTTTTTTCAACGTAGTTAAAAGTTTTAGAAATTAGGTCTTTGAGGATGATAACCCCCTCAGAGCCCTAGGGGCAAGGGTTGTAAGTTATGCCTTGGGGGCATATAAAGTTTTTATAGATAGTGATGTTCAAACTTCAAAAAGGGCGAAAGTGAGATATCCATTTTGTTCGACGTGATTAAAAAGTATGGACATTACACTTCTGAGGATGAAACTCTTCCTAAATCCCTCAGTCCAAGGTTTATAAGTTAGGCCCATGGGTTATATAAGGTTTTTTTTTATAGAAACCATTGTTGTAGAAACTTCAAAAAGAAATTGTTCGATTGGATATTGAAACGACTAGTGCCCTTTTTAATAGTCGAAAGTGATTGGATGGCAAGTAACCCCCTCTTACGCCCACAATTTCCCCAAAAACATCCAATCAAAATTTTGAGATAGCCATTTTGTTCAACGTAGTTCAAAGGTCCGGAAATTATGTCTATTAGGATGACAACCCCCTCACAGCCCTCAGGTCCAGGGTTGTAAGTTATGCCTTGGGACATATAAGGTTTTTATAGAAAGCGTTGTCATAGAAACTTCAAAAAGGGCTAATTCGATTTGAAAGTTCTGGAAATTAGGTCATTGAGGATGACACCCACCCCCAGCCCTCAGGGCAAGGGTTGTAAGTTATACCCTGGGGACATATTAGGTTTTTATTGAAAGTGTTGTCGTAGAAACTTCAAAAGGGCTCAATTTGATTGGAAATAGAAAGGGCTAGTGCTTTTTTTAATAGTTGAAAGTGATTGGAGAGCAACTAAGGCCCCTCTCACGCCCACCATTTCCCCAAACACATCCAATCAAAATTTTGAGGTTGCCATTTTGTTCAACGTTTGACAACCCTCCCCCCCCCCCACATCCCTCAGGACAAAGGTTGTAAGTTATGCCCTGGGGGCATATAAGGCTTTTATAGAAAGTCTTGTCGTAGAAACTTCAAAAGGGCTCATTTCATTGGAAATTGAAAGGGCTAGTGTCCCTTTTAATAGTCGAAAGTGATTGGAAGGCTTGACATTTTTATAGTAAAGATGGATGTGATTACAATGTATTACTTTTTTGTTGTTGCTGGTGTTTAGACCAGGGCACCTCGTATCGAAGGACTTGTCGTAGGAACTTCGAAAAGGGATCATTCGAATGAAAATAGAAAGGGCTGATGCCCTTTTTAATAGTCGAAAGTGATTGGAGGGAAACTAATCCCCCTCCCACGCCCAGCCCCCTTTTGCCTTTATGTTTAAAAACAAATGTTGCCTTAAGATTAAATCAAAATGCAGCTCATCTCAGCATCTCAGCAGTATCCCAAGAACGACTGAGGGCATTATGTTCACACTTTCGGGGCTACTTGTACTCTTAAAATTTAACCAAATCAAAATAGCGTAAGTGTATCCAAGCTATCAAAGAAAGTAAAGAGATTTTTTTGCGAATGGTATCAAGTTTTCCATTTCAGGTTTTCCATTCCATTTCAACTAGAGGAGGTATGAAACTAAATTAAACACTACTATTTGTGTCCAGATTTTTAAAAGGGTGTATGTTGTTAAAAATTACTGAAAAAATTTCTCCAACATACAAATAGCAGGCCAAACTATAAATTCTTAAAAAACGAAAAGATTTAAAGTATTATTTTCTTTTCCCCGAAAAGACTATGTCAATATAAAACGAACACAAATTAATTTAAAAAAATTTTTTCCACAAAATAAGTTTTTTAAAGAAAAGTAAAGAACTCCATTAAAAAAAAAACACAAATGAATGTGCATTGTCTGTTTAATATACATATACTGATAATTAGTAATTAAAATGTTAAAATTATTTGATTTATTAAAGTTATAAAAGTAAAAACATTTATATGTTTTTCAGTAAATTGCACATTTTGTTCTGGCCTTGGGAAGGCATAGGGGTTTTGAGTCCAACTTGTGTTATTTTCGGCTCGTTTTGAGTTTGACTCGGTTATTTATCGTAATTTCTGTTCGTTTTGGGTTTCATTTATTTATCGAGGCTGATTTGTGGTAGTTTCACGCTTGTGAGATTATTTGATTTTATTTTATGCTTATTTTTTGTTTAACGGAGTTCTTTACTTTTCTTTGAAAAACTTATTTTGTGGAAAAAGTTTTTTTAATTAATTCTATATGAAAAAGAACATATTCTTAATGTTTTAATCTTATCAACGGACAAAACGCCCAAAGGCAAGCTCCCAAGATAAACCCAGATTGGGAGTCTGATGCTCACCATACTGAGCTAGTCAGGCTGGTTAGCTCTTCACATCTTTGACATATCATACACGAAAACAAACAGGTTTCCCATAAACATATTTTCTCTACAGTTACAGAAACTTAGGAATTAAGTTTCGCCAAAGTAGGTTTTGGTAATATCGAGTTGATTAAAAGATATATATATATATATATATATATATATATATATATATATATATATATATATATATATATATATATATATATATATATATATATATATATATATAAAAAAAATATATATATATATATATATATATATATATATATATATATATATATATATATATATATATATATATATATATATATATATAATATATATATATATATATATATATATATATATATATATATATATATATATATATATATATATATATATATATATATATATATATATATATATATATATATATATATATATATATATATATATATATATATATATATATATATATATATATAGCCTATATAAGATAGTATATATATATATATATTTTTTTACGATTTTCTACTGATAAAACCTCGAGCAAATTTGTTGGTTAAATTTAATATAATTATGGTATTTTCACAAGAAATCCAAAATTTTGATGTGTATAAGCACTCTTAAACCATGGTACTTTGGTTAACAAAACACCTAAGAAAGCGAGTATAAAATCAAACGCCTAAAAAAATACGGAATACTGGGACAGAAAGGCCCACCCTCATAAGCATGCCTGTCGCCCCTAACTTTGTTGACAGTTGACTTAATTAGACTTTCCAGAGATGTTTCTAAAACAATGAAGATGTTCAATTTCTGTAACAGTCAGATATTGACAAAAATAACGCAAATACTCTTTATAACACGGATATGTAGAAGTATTCTTTTATAAATATAAATTTTTAAGACAACCGACTACTTTAATTAAAAAAAAAAAGTTTATCTTTTTCTCTATATTTATGAGAAATCAAGAAAACCCTCCACTAAACGAAAAAGACTGGTACAAAACTAAGTATTTACCTGGCTGAACAGCATACTGATCAAAATCGGTCACTCCCACTTCTTTCAAGACCTCTTCATCAATAGCAAAATTTCCGGTGTAATTTTTGCTATCTCTTGTAATAATAACGTAGGCGGCATCGGACATTATTTCTGGCTTGCGGCAGGAGGCAGCTACTTCCTTTCCACCGCCTAACATCTCCATGGCCGCCGTTATTATGGCTGGAATAAGGCAAAAATAAAGGTTTAAACAGTTCCTAGTGGTCACATACATCTCCTACAGTATGTGAGGTTCGAAGCAAAGGCCCCTCCCAGTGAAATCTCAAAAAGAACTCATCCACCCCCCCCTGAAAAAAATTCTGAGTGCTACTTCGAAGTGATCTGGAGTGCCTGGTAAAAAAAAATGGCACCAGGGACTGAGCAGAAGACTGACATATGAGACTTTTGTCCGGGGCCTGGCATCAAAAAAGATATATTATTTGTCAGATATAACATTTAACAGATTAATGCAATGACTTATTTTGTTATGAACTTTTTGGTCACCTTTGCAGCAAGAACAAGTTTTTCTAGACACTGGAAGACATATATGCTTGCCATTCACGCATCCTAATTCCCAATTTTTTCCCAAGTAGAGACAAAATGCCGAAAAAAAAGTTTGCAATCAGTAGATTGGCAATCAGCCGCAAGTTATCAAATAATTTATGGTGCTATTACTCTATTATAGACGCGTAATGAAAGTAAATCTTAAAACAATGCAAACATAAGAGAAACACGGCTTCGAAGAAAAATACTAAAGATAATAAATAAAACTTGTTTTATTATTTGCATATTTTTTTTTTTTCTTCATAGATAAGCAATCAAACCTAGAGCTTCTGATCATTCTATCTTGGAAAGTGAATTTAACAAATCACATACATTTCATAAAAGTGAAAAACTTAAAAATCAATGTTTTGAACGCGGAACAAGCAGTCTGGTCAAATGACAGGAAAATGCACTGGCAGAGACACTAGTTAGATTCTAGTTAGTTTCCTGACGTTATCTAAACAGAAATAAAATTCTAGGTAAAAAGACAGAACGGTAAGTTTTCGCTAAATTTGTGAAGTTATTTTGCTAAGTAGATTAAATTTGCAGGAATGAATAAGGGGCTGGGAATTTTTTTTTCGACCTCCTGCCCAATAAAACTGTCAGATAATTAGTCAGAACTAACCCAAATGAGTACACAGTAGTGCGCACATACCAAACCAACATCATGAAACCCAT
The DNA here is from genome assembly GCF_049724085.1 of Artemia sp. Qi Xiang Cuo. Taxonomy (NCBI): domain Eukaryota; kingdom Metazoa; phylum Arthropoda; class Branchiopoda; order Anostraca; family Artemiidae; genus Artemia; species Artemia sp. Qi Xiang Cuo. Next base: position 34,789,116 of record NC_142804.1, read on the forward strand.
TCAATAATCCCCAAAAATCACAGACCAAAACGATCAGTACCAAAGGGCCAGTTTCTTAAGGTAAGTCTGTTAGTGCATATAGGTGACTTTTATGCAAGAAAGAAAAACAAATCAGAAAGGCTGACCTTGAAAGTGAATAAGCCTAGAAAAATTATAGCGAGGGGGCGGTGTTTTCCTCTTCACCATCCTAAGAAATGAGACTATCAATTAGCCTTTAAAGAGTAAGGAAAAGGGAACCCCGTTTCCGATCGTATCATTTATTGGATTTCCGATGAAACGATTTCTGGTTTTATTAAAGGCCTTGAAATACTTATTATCGAGGAACAAATTACACTTCTTTTTTTCTAACGTGCCTTGATTAAAGTTTTGCCGTGGATACTTGCAAAAGATACAAAAAAAGGTAGCAAGTAAACCAATACAATTAACCTCAATATTTACCTGTTCTTGGCCAAATAGCATTGACTGCAATCCTATCTTTCTTGAATTCGTTTGACATTCCTAATACACACATGGACATTCCATATTTTGCCATAGTATAGGCCACATGATTTTCAAACCAAACTGGGTTTAAATTCAACGGCGGGCTTATATTGAGTATATGAGGGTTTTCGGCGCTCTTCAAGTACGGTATACAACACTGGGAACTATAAAAAAAATAAAACATACAGTGCCCTTCATAAAAGCCTATAAAACTCTAGACAAAATATACAAAAGCAATTCACATAAATTTGCATATGGGATTGAGCCCCCGTGGGTCATTATGATAATTATTTCTTTAAAAAAGTATTATTCCAGGATCCTTTTTTGTGGGGGGGGGGGAGTAGTATATTATTTAAATATATTACGAAGAATTGTAAAATTTTCTTTAAGGAAAAACTTCAGTTAAGGTTTAATTTTATGACGGTTGTCCCAGTGATAATTCTAGTTGAGAGGGATCTCAAATTTGAACTTTTCTGCAAAAACGATCAATTCACGCATAAATATATATTAAACACTGAGAAGAGCCAAGCAGAGCTATCAATCAAAAACCTAAGTAAAGATTTTTAAAAAATGCATAATTTACTGTTTTTCATATGTTCAGATTTAACATTATACCTTATTGTAGCAAAGTGGAATGATGCGCAGCTTAGCAATATGGGGCCCGGGGTTCGCAGCAAATTTGGGCTATAAGCTTACTACTTGTCCCTGTAAAAAAGACCTAGCAATTGAAACGTCAATTTTGACGCCCTGTGCGCCAGCAATAGCTCTGGAGGATCTTAATTCTTTATCCTTTTGTCAGATTTAACATTAAATAATATGTTTATTTCGGCAGAGCTCTTCAGAAGTTCTTTGGAGAAGCAGAACTTTTTAGACAACTCATTTCTTGACATAGATAGGTAATCAAGATAAAAAATATTAAGGCTGTAAAGCCTGATATGCATTGAGCTAGGATATTTCAATAGTGTTTGGCTGTGGTTTACCTTGTCACAGTTACATTTTATTTTTTTTTCAAAGTTCATTTTGAATTTCTTTCATTGAAATGCAAGAGTTTGAATATTTCAGTAGTGTTTGCTTATGATTTACCTTGTCACAGTTACAATTTCTTGATTTTTCAAAGTTCATTTTGAATTTCTTTCATTGAAATGCAAGAGTTGGAATATTTCAGTAGTGTGTGATTGTGGTTTACCCTGTCATGGTTACATTTTCTTAATTTTTCAAAGTTCATTTTTAATTTCTGTCGTTGGAATGCAAGAGTTGGAAATATTTCTGATGTGTTTAGTTGTGGTTTACCTTGCCGCATTTACATTTTCTTGATTTTTCAAAGTTTATTTATAATTTATGTATATTTCATTACTGATTTGGGATATTTCAGTTGTTTATTGTTGGGGTTTACCTTGTCAATGTTGCATTTTCTTGATTTTTAAATGTTCTTATTGAATTTTTTTCGTTCAAATTAAATATTTGGAATATTCCAGTATTGATTTGTTGTGTTTTAAATTGTAAGAGTAACTTTTTATTTATTTATATAATTTAATTTTTAATTTAAGTCTTTGAAAAGAAAGAGTTGTAATATTTAAGTAGTTTTTGGTTGTGGTTTACCGTGTCAGAGTTACAATTTTTAGATTTTTCAATGTTTATTTTGAATATCTTTGATTGAAATTCAAGAGTTGGAATATTTCATTAGTGTGTGCTACTAGTTGACATTGTAACAGTTACAATTTCATGATTATTCAATATTCATATGTATTTACTTTATGGAAACTTAATAGTTGGTATATTTAAGTAGTTTGTCGATGTGGTTTACCTTGTCAAAGTTTAATTTTATTGATTTTTCAAATTTCATTTTTAATTTCTTTCATTGAAATGCAAGAGTTGGATTATTTCAGTAGTGTTTGGCTGTGGTTTACCTTGTCTCATGTACATTTTCTTGATTTTTAAATTTTAATTTAGATTTTATTTAATTGTAATGAAAGTGTTTAAATATTTCAGTATTGTTTGGTTATGGTTTAAATTGTCACAGTTACAATTTCTTTATTTTTCAAAGTTCATTTTGAATTTATTTCGTTTAAATGCAAGAGTTGGACTATTTCATTAGTGTGTTGTTGTGGTTTACCCTGTCAAAGTTACATTCCCTTAATTTTTAATATTTAATTTTGAATTTCTCTATTGGAAATGCAAGAGTTGGAGTATTTAAGTAGTGTTTGGTTGTGGTTTACCTTGTCACAGTTACATTTTCTTAATTTTTCTAAGTTCAGTTTGAATTTATTTCGTTGCAATGCACCAGTTGGAATATTTCAGTAGTGTTTCGTTATGGTTTACTTTGTCACAGTTACATTTTCTTTATTTTTCAAAAAGTTAATTTTGAATGTCTTTCATTGAAAGGCAAGAATTGGAATATTTCAGTAGTGTTCGGTTTTGGTTTACCTTGTCACAGTTACATTCTCTTGATTTTTCAAAGTTCATTTTAAATTTCTTTCGTTGAAATGCAAGAGTTGGAACGTTTCAGTTGTGTTTGGATGTGGTTTACCTTGTCACAATTGCATTTTCTTGATTTTTCAAAGATCATTTTGAATTTCTTTCGTTGAAAAGCAAGAGTTGGAATATTTCAGTAGTGTTTGGTTGTGGTTTACCTTGTCACAGTTACATTTTCTAGATTTTTCCAAGTTCATTTTGAATTTCTTTCGTTGAAATGCAAGAGTTGGAATATTTCAGTAGTGTTTGGTTGTGGTTTACCTTGTCACAGTTACATTTTCTTGATTTTTCAAAGTTCATTTTGAATTTCTTTCGTTGAATAGAAAGAGTTGGAATATTTCAGTAGTATTTGGTTATTGTCTACCGTGTCACAGTTACAATTTCTTGATTTTTCAAAGTTCATTTTGAATTTCTTTGGTCGAAATTAAAGAGTTGTACTACTTCAGTAGTGTTCGCTTTTGGTTGACATTGTCAACTTTAATTTAGCTTTTTTTTTCAATGTTCATCTTAATTCATTTCATTTAAAATCTAGTTTTTGAATATTTTAGTAGTGTTTGGCTGTGGTTTACATTGTCACAGTTACATTTTCTTGATTTTTCAAAGTTCATTTTGAATTTCTATCGTTGAAATGCAAGAGTTGGAGATATTTCAGTAGTGTTTCGGTTGTTGTTTAACTTTGTCAGAGTTACATTTTCTTTGATTTTTCAAAGTTTATTTTGAATTTCTTTCGTTGAAATGCAATAGTTGGAATATTTCAGTAGTGTTTGGTCGTGGTTTATCTTGTCAGAGTTACATTTTCTTGATTTTTAAATGTTCATTTTGGTTTTATTTTATTGAATTGCAAGAGTTGGAATAATGTTCAGTAGTGTTTGGTTATGGTTTGACACTTGTCACAGTTACACTGTATCGTATGACCTATTCAAACTCATTGACATTTCTAACGAAAGAAATTCAAAATGAACTTTGAAAAATCAAGAAAATGTAAGTGTGACAAGGTAAACCACAACCAAAAACTAATGAAATATTCCAACTCTTGCATTTTAACTAAAGAAATTCAAATGAACTTTTAAAAATAAAGTAAATTTATCTTTTAATAGTTAAAACAAAAAAACACAAGCATTAAATATTAACTCAATTTAATAAATAATAATTAATATATAAATTAACAATGAAAAATCATTATTCTTGAAATTTTACTATTTGAACAAAAAAGAACCTCTACTTATATATCCCAACTCTTTCATTACAACGAAAGAAAATCAAAATTAAAATTGAAAAATTAAGAAAATGTAACTTTGACAAGGTCAACCAGAACCAAACACTACTGAAATATTCCAACTCTTTCATTTCAACAAAGAAAATTCAAAATAAACTTTGAAAGATCAAGAAAAAGTAACTGTGACAATGTAAACTACAACTAAAAAATACTGAAATATTCCAACTCTTGCCTTTCAACAAAATAAATTAAAAATGAACTTTGAAAAATCGAGAAAATGTAACTATGAAAATGTAAAACACAACCAAACACTACTGAAATGTTCCAACTCTTACATTTCAATGAAAGAAATTCAAAATGAACTTTGAAAAATCAAGAAAATGTGACAGTGTCAAGGTAAACCATAAACCACTAAAAAATTCCAACTCTAGAATTTCAATGAAAGAAATTCAAAATTAACTTTGAAAAATCATGAAAATGTAACTGTGACAATGTAAACCACAACCAAATACTACTGAAATATTCCAACTCTTGCATTTCAACGCAATAAATTCAAAATGAACTTTGAAAAATAAATAAAATGTAACTGTGACAAGGTAAACCACAACCAAACACTACTGAAACATTCCAACTCTTGCATTTCAACGAAGGAAATTCAAAATGAACTTTGAAAAATCAGACCTTTGGAGGGGGGAGGGGCCGGGGGCAGGGGGTCGTTCTGTGTCTCAATGCACAAAAAAATTATAAAAAATGGGGGAGGGAAGGGGAGGGGAGGAGGGGAGGGGAGGAGGAGGAGGAGGGAGGAGGAGGAGGGGAGGAGGAGGAGGGGAGGGGAGGGGAGGGGGAGGAGGGGAAGGGGATGAGGAGGGAGGAGATGGAGGGAGAGGGGCCCCTTTGGGGGGCCAAAGGGGGAGCGGGCCCTTTGGGCCCCGGGGGGGGGTCTGGGGGAACCTTGAGGGCCGGGGGGCCCTTTGGGAGCCCAGTGGACCTTTGAGGACCGGTGGCTTCCTTCGGGGTTGGGGTAGAGGGATTGGAACCCTTTGGGGTTGGGGTAGGGGGATCGGAACCCTTTGGGTTGTGGTAGAGGACCTTACGACACTGTTAAAATCGAACTTGTGTATCATAACGACCACAGAGTTTTACCCTCAAATTCTCTTCTATAATCATCTTTTAGAATGTCTCTAACTGTTTCGCGGAAATAATTCCATAAAATGGTTAAAACGGTTTCGCCCAAATAATCTCTAAACGTAATTTTAGCGTGTTCCTTTTGTTTAGCATCCCTATGCTTTCACATTTGAAATTACAAAAGAAGCCCTGTCGCGCGAGATGTTCAACACATTTGGTCGGAAACAATTTCTCTCGAAGAACTCCAAATTAATTCCTTTTCGTAAATTAATTCTCTTTAGAAAAACAAAAGAAGTCTCATTTCAAGTCAATCAATCATTCACGACATCATATTCAATGTATGGTCGCATATTTGCCCGGAGATATTTCTCTTGGTAGAAATCCAGACATTAATTAACTTGACGTCATCTGTCAGACATTAATTAACCTTGCCTGGAAACAATTTGATTAATGACTCAATAATCCATGAAAGTGACAGAGTTCCTGTTTTTCCATTTTCACTGACAAAGACCATAAATATGACAAAGTTCCTGTTTCTACAATCTCACTGACAAAATCCATAAGACACACATAACCATCCAAGAAAACAGACATAAATGTGACAAAATTCCTGTTTTTCATTCTCACTCACAACAAACAAACATAAATGTGACATAGTTCCTGTTTTTCCATTCTCACTGACAAAAACCATAAATCATCCATAACCATCCATGAAAAACATCAAATAAATTGACCAACACTCATAACCATCAATGAAAAAATCCATAAATGTGATAAAATTCATGTTTTTTCAAGTGAGAAAAATTCTGTTTTTTCATTCTCAGTGAGAAAACCATAAACCACGTGGTTATCGTCGGAGTAGAACCCCCCTTACTACTTCTACCCTCTGATCACTTTGAATCCTGAAAAGGGCACTAGAACTTCTGATTATCAATCCATTGAGTCCCCTCCGAAGTTTATACGATCATCCTTTCTATATATACCTTATATGCCCCCAGGGCATTACTTGCGACCCTTGCTCTGAGGGCTCTGGGGGGGGGGGGTGTCATCCTCAAATACATAATTTCCGGACCTTTCAATTACATTGAACAAACTGGGTATCTAAAAATTTGATTGGATATTTTTAGGGAAATGGTGGGCAGGGGCGGGGGGTTAGTTCCCCTCTAATCACTTTTTACTATTAAAAAGGGCACTAGCTCTTTCAATTTTCAATCGAATGAGCTATTTTTAAAGTTTCTACAATAACAAATGACCATCTCAAAATTTCTATCAGATTCATTTCAGTAAAATACGAGGTATTGGGGGGGGGTATCCATCCTCTGATCACTTTGAATCCCAAAAAAGGCACTAAAACTTCTGATTAGCTATCCAATGAGCCCGCTCCGAAGTTTATGCGATCACTCTTTCTATATGAATCTTAAATGCCTCCAAGGCATAACTTACAACCCAGGGCCTGAGGGCTGTGGGGGGGGGGAGTCGTCATCCTCAAAGACATAATTTCCGGATCTTTAAACTACGTCAAACAAAATGAGTATCTCAAAATTTGGTTTGAATCTGTTTGGGGAAATGGTGGGCGTGGGAGGGGGGTTAGTTGCCCTCCAATTACTTTTTACTATTAAAAAGGGCACTAGATCTTTCAATTTTCAATCGAATGAGCTATTTTTGAAGTTTCTGCCATAACAAATGACCATCTCAAAATTTCTATCAGATACAATTCAGTAAAATACGAGGTGTTTGGGGGTGGGGGTATCCATCCTCTGATCACTCTGAATCCCAAAAAGGGCGCTACAACTTCTGATTAGCAATCCAATGAGCCCCCTCTGAAGTTTATACGATCGCTCTTTGTATACCTTAACCTTATACCTTTGTAACCTTAACCTTTGTAAACCTTAAATGCCCCCAAGGCATAACTTACAACCCATGGCCTGAGGACTGTGGGGGGAGTCGTCATCCTCAAAGACATAATTTCCGGAACTTTAAACTACGTCAAACAAAATGACTATCTCAAAATTTTGATTGAATGTGTTTGGGGAAATTTTGGGCGTGGGAGGGGCGTTAGTTGCCCTCCAATCACATTCGACTATTAAAAAGGGCACTAGCACTTTCAACTTCCAATCGAATGAGCTCTTTTCGAAATTTCTACAACTCCTTCGATACAAAGTACCCTGGTTTAAACAATAAATAAATAAAAATAAATAATACTCTGTGCCCACACCGCTCTTTACTTAGGCAGCGCTCCCGCGTTGCCCCTGATTCAATTTAATTTAATTAGTTCTTGCCAAAACTGTTAATTTATTTTCGAATAAAAAATTATTTTTAAACATAGAATCTTGAAAAAACTTGAAACTCGGGCAATAAAAACGAACAAAAATTAATTAAAAAAATACTTTCATAAAAGTAAGTTTTCGAAAGAAAAGTAAAGGCCATATTAAACTTAAGATCAGAAGAAATAGAAACCTAAAGTATCTGATACTAACAGGTACTAATATAAACGAATAAATAAATCTTAAAGCGAGTAAAGCTTAAGTTGAATATGCACATCAAGCTTGAAACGAACAAAAACATTTTGCTATTTAAGTATAAATGAAATCCAAAAGGAACAGAAATTAAATAAGCAGTAATAGCAAACAAACTTACAAAAGGTACTAATATAAATGAGCAAATAATTCTTAAAACGATTGAAATTTAGATTGAACATGCAAATTAAGCTTGAAACGAACAGAAATCTACAAACAAGAGTTCGAGTTTCGCCTCCTTCTCCCCCTGTAAACGTCTAAAACCTACTGCATCACTGGCACTTTGCTGAAAACGAACTATATTACAAATATTTTTTTTTTGTACTTATTACAACATTGAAAATAAACATAAAAATTACAGTAAAATTAAATTTTGAACAGATGAGCTTCCAGCAATTAATATAATTATATTTCAAATATTAGTTTTAATTTTATTAGTTCTTTCCACGACTGTTCAAGACAAATATAGCTTCCCTACAAACAAGAGTTTGGATACTGCCCCCTTCCCTAACTGTAAAAATCTAAAGCCTACTACGTCATTGGTGCTTCAATGAAAACCAATTATGTTACAAATATTTTCTTTTTTGTAACATCAAAGTTATTGCAGCATTGAAAATGAAAATAAAATTAAAGTGAAATAAAATCTTGAACTGATGATCTTTCAACAATTAATAGCATTATCCATCAAACATTCAGTTTAGTTTCATTTGTACTTTCGAAGACTGTTCAAAACACATATAGTTTTTATTTAAGTGCCAATGATGCAGTAGGTTTTAGACTTTTATACGTTTGATACGTTTAATTTTGATACGTTAGTAACTCTACTGATGATGATGGCCGACTGTGTCATCGAAATATTTAGAGCCTTTGTTTTTATATTTTTGTTTCACTGTCTAATAAAAGGACTTGTCCCTATTTGGAACTCTTATTTATTTCGTCATAGAAAAGGCAGTGCGGCCATGGAAAAAAAATAATAAAAAGAATACAACCATGATTGTTTATTTAATTTCTGTTTGTTTTGGGTTTCATTTATTCTTTAGTAGTAATTTCTGGTCTTTTTGAGTTTGAGTTATTGTAGGTTTTTTTTTCTTTTGATATTAAGTTTAATATGGCCTTTACATTTCTTTAGAAAACTTCTTTTTCGGGAAGTTTTTTAAATTAATTTAAAACAACATTTACCATTCTATAAGACGACCGATAGGACATACTCTTTTTAACCTACAATAATCTAAAGAATATCATCATTTAATATTCAAGCTACCAAAATAGTGAAAAGCTGGCAACGGAAAAGCTAAAGCTTGAAAAAGCTTTTTAATTACATACATCCTTAGTTGTATCATATGCTATAGCCCAATTTTTAATTAATTTAGATAAGACAGTAAATCAATAGAAGTCGAGCGAAAAAGCCAGAATAAGAAATTATGAAAAAAAAATTAGTAAAAGAGGGCCTTTAAATCCGTAAAGATGATGAGCTAAATAAAATATTCCTGGTTCTAACTTCTTCAAAATATTCCAGTAAAAAGAAACCATCTTCGAGGTAAAACAGACGCATCGGAGATTAGCTGTAATTTGAAGGGGGAAAGACATCTAATTACCAAGATATTCAATTACACCAGATAAGTCGTCCAACTTTAATTATATCACATATGGTGGTAAATTAAAATTACGAGGATAAAAAGAGCAAGAAAAATCGGAGGCAACGCTGTAGCGTTGCCTATAGTAAAGGCCATACCGCTCAAATATTTTATTATTATTGTTTATTTATTTATTTTTTTCCCAGAGGTACTTCATATGGAAGGGGTCTTCGTAGAAGCTTCAAAGGGGGATCATTCAATTGGAAATCGAGAGATCTAGTGCCCTTTTTAATAGTCGAAAGTGATTGGAGGGCAACTAGCCCCCCTTTGCCCATCATTCCCCCAAACACATCCAATCAAAATTTTGAGATAGCCATTTTGTTCAGCGTAGTTGATATCCGGATAGAAAATATGTTTTTGAGGAGGACACTCCCCCACAACCCTCGGGGTAAGGGTTTTGAAGTTATTCCTTGGGGGCATATAAGGTTTTTATAGAAGGCGTTATCGCAGAAACTTCAAAAAAGGCTCATTAGATTGGAAATTCTAAGGTCTAGTGCCCTTTTAATAGTCGAAAGTGATTGGAGGGCAACTAGCCCCCTTCCCCACGCCCATCATTCCCCCAAACACGTCCAATCAACATTTTGAGATAGCCATTTTGTTCAGCGTAGTTGATTTCCAGATAGAAAATATGTTTTTGAGGTGGACACTCCCCCACAACCCTCAGGGCAAGGGTTTTAAGCTGTGGGCATATAAGGTTTTCATAGAAGACGTTGTTGTAGAAACTTAAAAAAAGGCTCATTCGATTGGAAATTGAAAGGGCTAGTGCCCTTTTTAATAGTCGAAACTGATTGGAGGGCAACTAACCCTCCTCTCACGCCCACATTTTCCCCAAACACATTCAATCCAAATTTGGAGATAGCCATTTTATTAAACGTAGTTTTAAGTCCTGGAAATTAGGTCTTTGAGGATGACAACTCCCCCACAGCCCTCGGGCCAAGGGTTGTAAGTTATGCCCTGGGGGCATATATGGTTTTGTAAAGACAACGTTGTCCTAGAAACTTCAGAAAGGGCTCATCCGATTGGAAACTTAAATGGCTAGTTCCCTTTTTAATAGTCGAAAGTGATCCTAAGACAACTTACACCCCTTCCACGCCCAACATTTCCTCAAATACATCCAATCAAATTTTTTATTTAGCCATTTTGTTCAACGTAGTTGAATTTACTGAAAATTATATGTTTGAGCAGTACAATCCCCCTACAGTCTTCAGGGGCAAGGGTTATAGGTTATGCCCTGGGGGCATATAGGGTTCTTCAAACTTCAGAGAGGGATCATTCGTTTGGAAATTGAAATTTCTAGTTCACTTTTTAAGCTTCAAAAGATATTGGAGGGTAACCAGCTCCCCCCCCCCTCCCCCCAAACCCTCTTTTCCCAAATGCATCCAAGTAGAGAGGGGTCAGGAGGCCCCATGTGGCACCCCTGCTGCCACCTACAACTTTTTTTAACACCATATATTGGCACGAGAACCACGTGGTTTATGGTTTTTTTTTCAATGAGAATTTGAAAAACATGAATTTTGTCATATTTATGTATGTTTTCATGGATGGTTATGTGTGTGGGTCGATTTATTTGATGTTTTTCATGGATGTTTAATGGTTTTTGACAGTGAGAATTTGAAAAACAGGAACTATGTCACATTTATGGATGTCAACAGCAATTCATGTCTGTTTTATGGTTTTCTCAGTGAGAATTTGTAAAACATGAACTTTGTCACATTTTGGATGTCAACAGCAATTCATGTGTGTTTTATGGTTTTCTCAGTGAGAATTTGAAAAAACAGGAATTTGCCAAATGTTATGACATTCCCGGGAACAGTTAGATCACGTGTTTCCTTCTCAGCCAATCAGCGAGTCGGATACATCCTTCTCAGCCAATCAGAGACGTGCTTACATATTAGCGGCGGAGTGAATA